>NC_132879.1:57538547-57631047 GCF_030463535.1 Salminus brasiliensis | reverse complement strand
ACAGACGAGTAATTGTATATATAGATAGATAGATAGATAGACAGACAAGTAATTGGATATATAGATATATAGATAGACAGACAGACAGACGAGTAATTGGATATATAGATATATAGATAGATACATAGACAGACAAGTAATTGGATATATAGATAGATAGACAGACAGACAGACGAGTAATTGTATATATATATATATATATATATATATATATATAGATAGATAGACAGACAGACAGACAGACAAGTAATTGGATGGAGACAGACAGACAGAAGAGTAATTGGATATATAGATAGATAGATAGACAGACAGACAAACAGACAGATAGACAGACGGTAGGTAGATTGATGGACAGATAGACAGACGGTAGGTAGATTGATGGACAGATAGATTCACAGACAAATAAATATAAGATAAATAGATAAATAAACAGAGAGATAAATAGACAGACAGACAGACAGATAGATAGATAGATAAAAAGACAGACAGAGATAAATAGATAAATACACAGACAGACAGGTAAATAGGTACTTTATTGATTTGTATGGAAATTGTAGTGAAATCAGTGAACTGTCTTTAACACGCTTCAAGTGTCTGCATAAACTGAAGGGGTTTGTTTAGCATTAGAAACCCCCCAGACCCGCTAGCAGTGTAGCTCCACCTCTCGTTTACTTTTACAGGACGAACTGAAGGCCAAGCTCGAGCAGTCAGCCGGTCACCACTGAATCCTGAAAAAGCAAAAGTCCGACCTCACGGATGCCTCGGTTTATTTAGCCGACTGATTTTCTTACCAGACTATCAAGACGTTCCTCTACTGACCAGTCCAGTTTGTTTTCCAGGGCTGGAGTCTGGAGTAGAGCAGAAGTGTGCTGGTGCTCTGGACCAACTTGGGCTTAAATGCCAACCAACAGACAAGCTGCTCACTGCTGCTCCTTTTAGATGAAGGGCCTTGAACACACACGGAAGCCGTAATCAATCAATCCTGAAACTGTAAGAAAGACTTATAAACTTAAAAAATCTTCAGAATGTTCCTCTCAGAGAAGCCTGACCTCTCTCTGCAGCCATCAATCTTGCAACATCCCTAGGAGACACTGGTCATTAGGTAAGACCGACCGGTAAGACTGCTCTGAAGAAAAATAAATAAATAAATAAATAATCACATACAGCACACTGAAAACTGGTTTCATGAACTTTATTAAGGATTTTATTCTTTTTTTTCCTCTCTCTTTCTCTCAACACTCATCATCGGGTCATTCATCAGTTCAGGTCATCTCGAAGCCTGCAAGATGATCGCTTTCCTGAGCCGTTTTCAGTCAAGGCTGTGGCTTCACTAACAAGCAGCATATCTGAGGGAAGGTTGGTGGTGGTGGTGGTGGTGCTTACAATAATCACTACTGGGGTGGTGACTGCACTCGGCAGCTGCTGCGGTACCACATCATCCAGTGCTGTGCAAAAAAGTCTTGGGCCAACCAGGATTTTTAAAGTGCTTGTTGAATTATCGTCCAAATATCAGCTAACAGACACACTAGGAGTGACGTGGGGAGGTTGTGCCATCAACCCACCACTAAAAGAGAGCGAGGTCACGGTCCTGGTAACCTTATTAACTCTAATTTAATAATGTATTGTTATTAATGCTGTGATTACTGCATAACCTCCTCTGAATTATTTAGCATATCTCAGGAAGTCCCACAGGGTTCTATTGTAGGGCCTATAAAACTGCTGTCAATTATGAGGGCGAAGACCTGTAGAAGTGTAGGCCCATGTACAGGTTACATGCAGTTTTCCTTCTTGGCATTTTTGAGATATGAGGTTTTCAAAAACGTCATTATCATCATCCCTGATAGCCCAAGACTTTTCGCAGTGCTGGACAGCGAGCGGCCTTGTCAATCACCCGGCCTGGGCCGTAAGTTAGCAGCAACGGTGGCAGCAGCAGCAGCAGCCACTGCCGCCGCTGTGCTGGGAGCTGAAGAGCAGGCCTGGCAGTGATATTTACGAGGGGCTGAAGAGGATTTTGAATTACGCCCTGGTTCAGATGGAGTCGGCTGAGGGCTCTGCGTGCTGGAGCTGGAGGTTTGTTGTCACAGCGGTTGATGCATATGGGCATGTAAGTGTCTGATTGGCCCTGAACCAGGCTGCCAAACACAGCAGCTGTCAGATGGCGGGGATGAGGGCAATTCTATGCACACACACACAAGCCCACAAGATTTGCAGCCCATGACTGACTGCCCACATTAGTGACCACTACACCAGCTCCTTTTCACTTCAACTGCATGAGGCGTAGACTCCGGGATAATGATTTACCAGACCTACGTGTGGGATTAGGACAGCGAAAGTGCACCTCCAGTCCGTGTCTATGAACTCGATTGCCACTCCACCTCGGCTTCGCGAAAATCCACAAACGCCAGCAGATGTGCTACGGACAAGAGGCAATTTCACTAAATCACAGACTGCTCAAAGTCCCCTGACGCTGAACCAACAACACAAGCTTAGATTACACACATAAAACCTCCAGCAGAAGCCCTGGAAACAAGAAGCACCCCCCAGTCATTACAGAAATACAACAGAGAGAAATAAAACATTCAAGGTACAAAAGCAATAAAGGACAGCGGTCCTAAGAGGCTGAAGGAGACGGAGGCATAGTAGATTATCTACTACAGAGACTCGGGAGGGGGGTGGGGGGGTTCTGCAGTGTCATGCCCCAACATACTGGACTTTTATTAATGAACGCTCTGCACGCTAACAAAGCTAAAAACATCTCAAACATCTCCTGGTGCTACCTGATCTTCAGAATGAAGTTCGCCACAGTTCCCAAAGCATGATAGAACTCATGGTGGAGAGGAATGTCCAGGACATGATGCTTTAGGACATAAGGAATAGTTATAGGCTACATTGTGTCCCAGTGTTGGATTGGATTGCTACTCACTTCATGCTAACATATTAACAGCAATAAAAAATAAAAACAAACACAAACTTCAGCAGATAATAATGTAAGTATCTAAATATACTGCGGTAATATAGTAGAACTGTATGACTGGGGTAACCTTGAGTCCTGCACTTCTAACAAAGTCGAATA
The DNA here is from genome assembly GCF_030463535.1 of Salminus brasiliensis. Lineage (NCBI taxonomy): Eukaryota > Metazoa > Chordata > Actinopteri > Characiformes > Bryconidae > Salminus > Salminus brasiliensis. The sequence goes on along the minus strand of NC_132879.1, from coordinate 57,627,974 downwards.
AAAACTGTAAAGAGCTGCATTTTCAAACGCTGGAATAGAACTAATGCTACGGTCAAAGACATCAAGACCAGCTTGACTCAAGAGAGAGACTGCTGAGCGCTGCTGGATGCAGCAGGAACAATGACTAGCAACTTGGTCACCCTCATAAATAAGAAATCCCTTAAGAACCCTCTTAAGAAGACCACAGAACAGCAATACTGATGCCTACGCTCTTCAAAATAAAGGTGCAGTAAATGCTTCCTATTTAATTCTTCATTTCTGATTTTAGCGCATTTTTCAACCCGATTTGGAAGGCCAATTACCCGATCCCCATTCAGGTCAAAACCCAGCCACCGCCTCTTTTCCAGCTGCTGCTGATGCAGCATCGCTCGGAGGAAAGCACGGCTCCTCCCCAACTCCCCGATGCGAACAGCTAACAGGCGCCGGTGCTGACATCACGCTAGGAGTGGCGGAAGTGCCATCAACCCACCCCTGAGAGAGCAAGGCCAGTTGTGCTCTCTCTGATTCCGGCTGCTGATGGCAGGCAGCATGACCCCGGATTCCAGCGTCTAGCGATCCTCAGAGCACTTTGAGTGAGGCCATAGCAGAGCCACGTTTGGTTCCTTAAACATATATTTGAGGTGTGAAGAACCTTTACATTAGCCTAGTTAGCAATTTGAAGGTTCTCGAATACAGACAATGGGTCTCATCAGAACCTTTTTTTTTATAGTGATGGATCCCACAGTCTTCCTAAACTGGACAAATCCTGTATATACACACCAAATCCAAATCTTAAAACTGAAAACTGCATGAAAGAGTTTTAGGTGGGTTTTAAGAAGAAATTTCTTCTTCCTGCGAATGGTTGGTAAAGGAGGTCCATACTTCCTTAAGGAACCATATTGGTTCTACTATGGAATCACTCTGGAAGCACCTTCATTGTCAAGACCGTAGCCCTCAGGTGCGTCTCATTCCGGCCACCTGTCTACTGCCTATCAGCATCAGCATCCGCAGTTCAATTGAGGAACCCTCAAGGAACCCTAGTGGTTCCACCATAGAATCACTCTGGAAGCACCTTTATTTTCAAGGCTGTAGGTGAAATCGTGTACGGTGTACGAGTGAAAGTGAAATGCACAGCAATCAGACACAGTAAATCAAGAGCTCTACGATAACGGCCTGAGCTGCTAGCAACTCCACTGTGGTGCAGATCAAGACCTAAAGAGGTTCCCTCCAGTCCTACACACACTACAAATGGACCCGACAGCATATGGAACAGCATCTTGTTAACTCCAACCCAGACCCGACCTCTTTTCAAAGGGTTGGGCGTCTCCACGGTCCAGTGAGAGCGGGTTTTTCTCTTCCAGTGATTTTGACAGGCAGATCTATATCGCACAGAGAGCGTAAGAAGGGTCCTCAAAGACGGACTGCTCTTCGATTCCTCTCGCAAACAGCTTGATCAACTGGCAGTGCACTCTGGAGAAAGAGAGAGAGAGAACAGGACTGTCAGTCAAGCCGAGCACTCAGCAACAGAGCATTTCATTTAAACACTGATTAAGTGAATAAATGAACAGATTAAGCTGAATCGAATGCCAGACACGGCTCTGAGTAGACCTCGTCTCAGTCCCTGCCACTTCTTCTAGGAGACCCTAATTTCCCCTTCTCCACTGAAGGAGGTGCATCTAGTGCTCAGGTGCGACTTATTCCGGCCACCCCTCCCTCTCTACTGGCTATCTTTTTAGCATCAGCGTGTGCACCAGCATCAGCCTCAGTATCAGTCTCAGCATCAGCCTCAGTGTGTGCATCAGCCTCAGCATCAGCCTCAGTGTGTGCATCAGCATTAGCGTGTGCATCAGCCTCAGCATCAGCCTCAGTGTGTGCATCAGCCTCAGCCTCAGTGTGTGCATCAGCCTCAGCATCAGCCTCAGTGTGTGCATCAGCCTCAGCCTCAGTGTGTGCATCAGCCTCAGCGTGTGCATCAGCATCAGCATCAGCGTGTGCATCAGCCTCAGTGTGTGCATCAGCCTCAGCCTCAGCATCAGCCTCAGTGTGTGCATCAGCCTCAGCGTGTGCATCAGCCTCAGCCTCAGCGTGTGCATCAGCCTCAGCCTCAGCATCAGCCTCAGCGTGTGCATCAGCCTCAGCCTCAGCATCAGCCTCAGTGTGTGCATCAGCCTCAGCATCAGCCTCAGTGTGTGCATCAGCCTCAGCATCAGCCTCAGTGTGTGCATCAGCCTCAGCCTCAGCCTCAGCATCAGCCTCAGCATCAGCCTCAGTGTGTGCATCAGCCTCAGTGTGTGCATCAGCCTCAGCCTCAGCATCAGCCTCAATCTCAGTCTCAGCATCAGCGTGTGCATCAGCCTCAGCCTCAGCATCAGCGTGTGCATCAGCCTCAGCGTGTGCATCAGCCTCAGCCTCAGCCTCCGTCTCTACGCTTCATTTGCTGACTCGCTGCAAGAGCAGCTACTGGGGAGGAAAATGCAGTAAATGAATGGACTTCTATTTTAATTAAAAGGGAGTAAGCTTTTAACAGAGGAAAGGCCATTAAATTAGAGGACATTAGGCAGCTATGCATCATTGACACTGGGAAGAATGGAGTGTGAAATAAACGATGCGTTCAGGAGAGCCGCCGTGCTACATAAAGATCTCCCCGCGATAAGGGAGGACACTGCTCCTCCTTGGCTCCTCGAACAGGAAGGGATTTTCCACACTGCTGCGGCCAAGCGTGCTATCTCTCAGCAGACAATCCCCTTTTTAATATTCTGGTGAAAGTGGTGAGCTCAGCTTAGAGAGAGAGTTACTTAACGAGCTACAGCCACGCGCTCGCTCAGGTAATTGGTATTTATTGTTACATTAAAATAAAAAAAATCAGAAGGAGGAAAAAAAATTGAAAATTAAAAATATTAAAAATCACTGCAGAAAAATACAAAACACTTCAACTGGGAGAACAATCTGTGAAATATGTATGAGGCAGATTAAAAATAATAAATAATTAATCACACTTTTTAAATCATGTCTTGCTTTTTGAAGTTCTGGAATTTTACAGATAATATGGTCACAGTCAAACAAAAATCTTGTATCTCCATTTTTTTATTTTTTACATTTTTCCCTTTTTTCCCCCATAAATGTGAATCTGGCAGTGGTTCTTTACATTATATTTAATGATGAATTGACCAATAGAAATGCAGAAGGTTTTTTCTGCCCCCTGTTTTAGGTTTTAAACAATTTTAAGATTTTTTGCGCGACAGTGAAGATTTGTATGTAATTATGGACAGGACACTGATATACAAAAAAAATAAAGAAATACTGTACGTCCTTTTTATATATTTAAATTAGTCTGGCAGTACCAAACTGGGAGAAAGAGTGAGGGGTAAGGACTTCACCCCTGCATTAGCCACTGCCTCTTTTCTACCAGCTGCTGATGTAGCATCACCGACCGGGCAGCCGACACACTCCCGAGGAAAGTGCCGGGTCTGCAGCTCCACCACACCAGCTCACAGATGTCTGTGCCAGCCAACATCGCTTAAGAGTGGTGTGGGGAGAGAGTGTGGCCAATTGTACTCTCTCAGACACTGCCTGCTGATGGTAAAATGGCATGGTCGGGGTTCGAACCCACAACCCCTGTGCAATATGTACATTTCTGCAGCTATGGTAAATGTGAGTGATTTTTATAATAGTTATAAAATGCAGTAATGAGGACTAAATATACCTGGATATCTACCTAGTAGTTCATGTATACTCATCTACAGTGCTGTCTGTCAAGGGTCCGGAGCTACATATTAGGCAGCGAGTGAACAGTGACCACTCAGTCACGGGCACCCAAGGCCCCACCTCACAACTTACAGGACAGCAGGGTGCCTTCAGAGGTCTTGTGGAGTCCAGACCTTGAATGGTCAGAGCCCTACTCAATATTACACTGCAGATGAAGATATTACCCATTTTCTCTTCACCTGTCAGTGGTGCTAATATTATGGCAGATCAGTGCCGGTCGGTGTCGGTGAGTTGGTTACCTGACTTGAATGGCTGCGTGTGGTAGGATTTCCCCATCGCAGTTCCAGCTGCTCTGTGTTGGGGTGCAACCACACGCTGGGTGCTCCCTGCATATCTGTGTGAAGAAGTGTTTACTGCTGCTGGCCCCCACCTCCCTCAGCTCCAGCTCAGAGTCGGCCTCCTGGTACCGGGGCGTGAAGCGGAACTGTCGCACCCGATACACCTCCACAAAGGGGTGGTCAAACTGCAACACACACACACACAATGTCATCAGGGTACATCAGTGATTTGGCACCACCCCTCTGCCCTGTGACGGCTCTTCATACAGAAGTAACCTAGTCTTCCCCTTTAACCCAAAGGTAGTTGATCATTACTGGGTCTACGAGCAGTGAGCTTTGGAAGCTTGTTAACAGACTTGCTTAAGTGAATTCTGACACCATGTGACCCAAAAACGTGAATTTTCACAATTGTCTCTAACTAGAAATTAAAACTTAAAATTAAAAGGGACCTAAATCATCAGTCTTGTAGTAGCTTTCTTGAAGAGCCTCTTAACCCTCTCGCTTAAGCTCAGGCCTGCTGGGATAGCAGTGAGGACTCCACAGCAGGTCCCACCTCCAGCCTCATCTCCTTATTTCAAACAGCTTTTGCCAATCAGCTCTTAAATTGAGGTTCACTTACTTTTTCTAGCCTGCACTTTTTGCTGACTACTTTTAACCTTCCTTGCTCATGCTCTTGGAGTTACAGCAGGTCACACTTACAGGTGTTATCTCCTTAAGTGCAGAGTCATTTACTTACTTTTTCTAGCCTGCACTTTGGACATGTACTCAATTCCCTCATTTAAAAGACATGAGCGGTACAATGGTGTGTGATATTAGCTTGGACAGTATTATTAGACCATGTTTGTCTATAATTATGGCTTTGATATTGATCAGACCACATTTTATTAGTAATCAATTGATATTGATACAAAAAAAATCATTCGACTTTTATTTAATGGAGCTAGATGTGTATGGACAAAAACTGTCAGAACACACTGAAATAAAGGTGTTTCCACACTTTGATAATTGAAAAGGTTAAACGAAGACATGCTATGCAAGTGTTTTTGCATCAAAATCTGATTACTCCTCAGTTTTGCTTCCTTTGCCATTTAGCTCCGAGAAGTTATTTACATAGAGGTTCACTTACTTTTTCTAGCCTGCACTTTGGATGTGTACTCAACTCCCTCAATTAAGGTGTCAATCAATGAGCGGTACAATGGTGTGTGATATTAGCTTGGACAGTTATTAGATTGTGTTCGTTTATAATTGTGGTTTTGATATTGATCAGACCACATTATATTAGTAATCAATTGATATTGATACAACAGTATCATCTTTTCAACTTTTCAACTAATCAACTATAATGGAGCTAGATGTGTATGGACAAAATGACCAAAACACCCTGAAATTAAGGTGTTTCCACACTTTTATAATTAAAGGTTAAAAGAAGACATGCTATGCAAGTGTTTTTGTATCAAAGTTTTGCTTCCTTTGCCATTTAGCTCTGAGAAGTTATTTACATAGAAGTTCACTTACTTTTTCTAGCCTGCACTTTGGACGTGTACTCAACTCCCTCAATTAAGGACATGAGTGGTACAATGGTGCGGGTCCTTAGGTTTTGGGTTTGGTTAGATTGAAATTGTCTGTAATTGTGACTTTAATAATCCACATTTAGATTAATCCACATAATAGACCACATTTTATCAGAAACGAATACAAAGAAAGCCTGGTACTTCAAAAGGGTTCAATGACTTTCATGGAGCTTTAAACGACAGGACATCAGATTTTTCAGAGTTTTCAGATTTCTATGATTGGAGGTTAAGAGAAGACCTGTTATGGATGCATTTTTGCTTGTCTTTCACCCTTTCCTGCTCTGATCTCAGTTTGTTTGAAGTGACACAGTGATCACACTGCCAGACCCACCTGAGCCAAACCGTCCCAACAATGACGTCCATCAAATAAAGCAGGGCCAGTAAGACTGACTGCATCACTTTCCAGACTCTGAGGGATACAATCTTCCATATCAAGCGGCACTCACACGCCCAGATTTGATTAGGCACTGTAATGATTAGCCCCGGTGATTAGCCTGTAGCTCAACAAACTGAACTAAAAGGATAAAGGCAGTGAGCCGTTCGTACCTCAGAGCCTACGGAGGCTGGGAGCTTCTCCCTAATGCAGATGGGAGCTTTGAGGAGCGTGGGAATGAATGCCACCACCATGAACTGGTATGAACTTGGCCAACAACTAGCTGTATCCAGCTACTGAGATCAGGTTTCTCTCTTTCTCTGGGTAAAGCGAGTGAGTCATGATGCACAACACCCAGGAGAAAGAGAGAGACCCCACTGATGAACAGGAAAGCAGGACTAGCCTCTAGACTCCTCACACAGGGCAGGGGAGGACAGTTTCCCTCCATTACCCCCAAGATAAATCTAATATTTCTGCTGTGTTGGTTTTATGGCTTATAAATCTAATGAAAAAACCCAGAACATTCATCTGCTCATATCTGAGGCTTACTGAACCTCAACTGATTTTGGGCCGTGAGAGACATTTCCTGGGTTTACGGTGGGGGTGATATACCGTGCAAAACAAAAGGCAATGCTGTATTGAGGAACTCCAGCTGTTTGACGTTCCAGAATGAATAAATGAGGAGGAGATGAAGGAGACTGTCTTTGGAGATTTGACAGCGAAACCCCAGACAGCATGTACATGTGGAGCTCACATGGGCGAAGTGGGTTCTAGGTTCGAGTGGGTTTGTACAGGTGTTGTTACTGAGCTTCCCAACAGTTTACAGCCCACCCTAATCTCACAAAGGTCCCATCTAGGAACCACGTGCAGCGTATAATGCAGATCTGCCCCAGTGCTGACTGGTTTCCAGTTGGGCTGCTCATACAGGCCCCATATGGGCATGTTATATGGGACCTTCCAAGTGTCCAAAAACATTTGTACAATATATGGACACTATATTGTGAATGGGTGTGTGATAACTGGCCTAAAAGGCTGAATTCAACCCACCATCTCAAGATACGTACCTGGTCGTCTTTGTTGGTGTGGCGCAGCAGGTGGCGGAGGAAGTCGATGCGTGAGCACTTGCGCACCAGGATGAGGTCAGCCGTGCCGTCAGCCAGGTGGGCGGAGGGCGACAGGCCTTTGGGGCTGCGTGGACAAGCACAGCTCATGCATGCAGCGTTGATGGCCAGGAACTTCCCCCGGATGACCTGCCACACGTCTTTTGTCTCTGTAATGCAGAACACAGTTTCTCACCATCGCAACCAAGCCTGACCACTACTCTCTTGTCTTTTTATTAAGCCCGAAGCGTCACGGACCATTTCAGGCTGGCCCCGCGGACCCGAAGCATTAACGCCTCTCTCTCCGTGATGCATCTCACACATTAAGTTGGACGCGTACGTCGTATGTGACCAAGCAAGAAATATCTTTTTAATGAACACCATTGAAAAAGACCGCTGTGTTGATCTGCAGTCATAAAATGCGTAATTAGGTCTCCCATTGTTCTGAGTCATAAACACAGGAGAGATTTGCCAACGTTAGCACGTCTCTGGAGACGGCAAAAGCCAATACGTTTTAATTGGAAATCACTGCGTAGACACTTAAATATACAAAATGACAAAAGAGACCTTTGGCTTGTGTTTATTTGCAGCCTTTCAAATGGCATATTTCCCTTCTCAGGAAGCTCATTAGCACAGAATCAGCACCTCTCCCCTGTGCCAAAGCAGTCGCCGCAGCCGCCGAGCTCCATTCTAAAAATATGAGCGAGACGACAGTAAAATGGAAAGAGGTTGCCATGTATGGCTCTGATACTAGATCACTAATTAACTCTTCCAACATTGACACACACACACTCACACCACCCTCCTTCCTTTCTATTGCGTCCGCCACCCAGCCTGACCGGGCTTGAGAAAATGCCCAGGAAATTATCACATCTAAACGCCAATTAGGGACCTGAAGGTCTCTGTAAACAGCACTTATCAGTGAGTCACCGTAAACAGACGGGTCAGCGTGGAAAGGAGGTGCCTGCTGCTCGGCGCCGAGAGCCGGAGTTAAGTGCGCTGCGCGAAGCGTGTGAATGCGTACACGGTATACACCAGCGCTCAGAGCAGGGTCGGGCTGAACTATACGGCCTGGTTTGAACAAACAGTGCAGCAGGAGAAGGGACAGATGGAGGGCGCTTGTGCATCATGTCTGGAGAACATGCCTAGTCGTCCACTGCAGGTGGAAAACAGGCCCATGTTAAAACGAAGGTTTGGCCGAAAATCAAAATCACAGAGCTTTACCTCTTACCTCAAATGTAGGATACGGGCCAGGGCCAGTGTTTCACACTGGAGCAACAAGCATACTGTAGCTAGCAAGTAATGGAAGCCTACAGTTGGTTCGGAGGCCATGGTCAATGACGCAATGACCCCTTGTTTCTTTGGATTTATTCAAGCTAGTGTGGTATAGTGCCCCCCTGAGGCAGTCAGGACAGCCTGTATTGTGTTAAGCAGCAGTGAAGTTAAGCATCTATTAAAAAAAAAAATAATAATAATAATAAAAAAGTAAAAAATAAAAAATAAAAAATAAAAATTTTTAAATATAAAATTAATTAATTAATTAAAAATAAATAACTACAAATAATACAGTGCTAAATAAATTGAATAAGCTGGATATATTATTATAATTATAATATTTTATAACTATTTAAAGAAACCCTCCCAAAGAAAAGATCTGAAAGAAGCAAGAGCAGGTCTTCTAGCTAAAAATGTGTCTAAACTTGTTGAATTTGTTTATTTATTTCCTTATATCCTTCATCTGTCGCACTGTCTGGGCTAATGGCACTACATCTGGAGTAAGGAAGAAACAGACCGAACTTTGAGGTTTTGGTCAGAACCCTGTTTCAGGCTTCAGGGCACAGAGTGTGTGTGTGCAGCGGCTTTCCTCACCAGGGTCAGAGATGCTGTCCTCGTCTTTGTAGGTCTGCTCATCCAACGAGGGCAGCTGGCAGATATTACACCTGAAAACAGAATGCAGTATCAATTAGATCTGGCATCAGGGACGGCAATGGGGACACTGCACACATCTGTAAAGAGAATATAATGCTTATAAAATAGTAGAGGGATAGAGCATGAGCCTCACAATGAGGACATTCAATCACACAAAACACATCATAAAACTCCCCCACTCCAATTTTACCATTATTAAATAATACTATAATTCACTTACTTAAAATAAATACATAATAAATGACCCCTGGTCCAAATTCACCATGATTAAATTATACTATTATTCATTAATAATAAAATAAAATACTAATTATACCATTTCCTCCTGTTCAAACTCACCATGATTAAATAATACCATTATATTGTAATAAATAAAAACCCTGATCCAAATTCGCCATTAAATAATACCATTATTTACTAATTATAAATAAAATATAATAATAATAATAATAATAATAATAAAAAAAAAGCCCTAATACAAATTCACCATTAAATAATACTATTATTTACTAATTATAAATAAAATATAATAATAATAAAAGCACTAATCCAAATTCACCATTAAATAATACTATTATTTACTAATTATAAATAAAATATAATAATAATAATAATAATAAAAGCCCTGATCCAAATTCACCATTAAATAATACTAGTATTTACGAATTATAAATAAAATATAATAATAATAATAATGATGATAAAAGCCCTAATCCAAATTCACCATGATGTCTTAATACTATTATTCACTAATTATAAATAAATAAATAAAATTCTCCTGATCCAAATTCACCATTATGTCATAATACTATCATTTACTAATGAAAAATAAAGAAATATATAATTATACAATTGCCTCCTGTCCAAACTCCCCTTTTTACTACTCACTAATGAAAAAAAAAAACACTATAATAATAATAATAATATATTGACTAATAAATAAATTAGTAATACAATTCCCCTGATCCAAATGCACCATGATTTAATAATAATTTTATTAATTACATAAAGAAATAAAAATTAATACATAATAAAATAATAATGATTAAAATTCATTATAATAATAACCATTATTATATCATTATAAAAATAATAATCAGTTCTGATACTCTATAATCAATGCAGCTGAATCATACCTCTCAGATCAATGTGTTTTAATACTCCTAATAGCCAATAGTACACGGTTGCATGCTGGAGCTGATGAACATGGTAACAAGGACAGAGGCTGTGGTTCTCACCCGGATCGACACTGAATCTTGTCCCTGGGAGTGCCGACGTTCCCATCAGCGGGGAGAAAGGAGATGGTCCCCTCGTAGCAGCGATGTGACAGAAATGTTTTAACACCTGCCACAAAACATCAGAGCTGCACTCAGAACCACAGCGAGGGACAGAACCAAGTATGACGACGCTCCTCCCCCTTCCCTCCGCTAGTCTGCTGGAATAGGGAAGGTCTTACTGACCTGAGATATCGTAGCGAGCAGGACCCATCCAGCGCTTCCTCTCGCTGTCAGTCAACATGTCTCCGTAGAAACCGTAACCAAGAAGCGAGACGGAGTATCGGAGGAAGGTGTCGTTGTGGTGGACGGAGCAGACGTCCATCGGCTGGGAATCACCTGTGCACGGGAAGAGAATTGACAGCATGTCCTGGGATTCGAACCAACGATAAAACCTTGTAGTAAAACTTCCGTATAGGAACTAATGAGTTAACGCTACTACCCAGTACACTGATGCTGGCTGCTGAGGGCTTGAGGGCTGGTTATTTTATACTCCTTCTGAACCAAACATCCACCATCGGCTAGAGTAGTTAACTCCAAAAATATGACAAAAGTTTTGGGACACCTCGCCTGACACCTCGCCTGACAGCGACGCTGAATCCCCGCCCCACAGCTACCGTAAGTGTGGGTATACAAGCACGGTATGTGGCGTAGTCCGGTTCTGCAGGCTACGCCTCGACTCGCTCAGACGCAGTCATGACAGGTGTTTGAGAGTATGCTCTAATGTTCCATTAATAGAGCAGGTAGAGTGATGAAGATGCGGGGTAGTTAACAAGGGAACAGGTTGATAGGATGTGGAAGGGATGGTCTGTACTCACCCACAACGATGTGCAGAGCCGACGTCACTGGGTCATTGGAGCCAACCGTAGCGTAGCATATGCAGTCAGTCGAACCTGTTCCAGAGACAGAGATCACAGATCAGGGCTTCATCTTTAAACCTGCAGCTCACTGAACACTTCTCCCTCAGCATAAAATCTGAGTTTCCTCATCCTCTCCCTCCTTTTCACCCAGTCACCCAACATCTAGCCAACCGTCGTCTGGAGCAGTAAACATCTAGCCAACCGTCGTCTGGAGCAGTAAACATCTAGCCAACCGTCGTCTGGAGCAGTAAACATCTAGCCAACCGTCGGCTGGAGCAGTAAACATCTAGCCAACCGTCGGCTGGAGCAGTAAACATCTAGCCTACCATCGACTGGAGCAGGAAGCATCTAGCCAACCGTCGGCTGGAGCAGGAAGCATCTAGCCAACCATCGACTGGAGCAGGAAGCATCTAGCCAACCATAGACTAGAGTAGGAAGCATCTAGCCAACCATCGACTGGAGCAGCAAACATCTAGCCAACCGTCAGCTAGAGCAGCAAACATCTAGCCAACCGTCAGCTGGAGCAGCAAACATCTAGTTAAACATCGGCTAGAGTATTAAACATCTAACTAATATCAGCTTACAACTCAAACTTACTCAGAAATAAGTTAAACGGTGGATTTTACAGCCGGTTAGAGAATAAAGTTTTGGCTATTTTCTAAACCTCCCCTCGCACTCCCCCCGCGCTCCCCCCCGCGCTCCCCCTCGCGTCATTGAGAAAGTGCGTCAGTCTAACCTCCAATCAAAACAAATTTCACCCAGACGTTAGGAGTGGACGGGCTCGTCTCGGAGCGTGGTCAGGCCTTTTTTGCGCTGACTCAGAGAGCACAGTGAGCCTCTGCCTTTTCCAGAGATGAGATTTCAGATGAGTTCCTCCCTCTCTCGCCCTGCTGTGCCTTGCTTGGTAATCAAATTCCTCTGCCTCAAATTGCCTATATAAAGCCCGGTGAGGCTCGGGGTGAGCACACAAGCCTCACACCATCTGTAGAGCCCACCCAGCCGGTTATTTCTGCACCCAGCTATCACACCTTTAAATAAAGAAAGAGGAATAAGAGGCATCTCATTTTATTTGAGTCATGGCCACAGTTGTTGCTGATAAACCCATCCACACGATCAATAACGACAGGTCTGATGATCTGAAGTTCTCCGCAACTATTTTCTCAGGATCTTCTGCACCTATTTTTTTTTAATTTAATAACGCAAACAGAAAAAGGAGCATGACGAGGAATAACCCTGGGAGTCATTGTTCACGTCGGCTCGTGGGTGTCTGCAGAAGAGCAGATAAGGGGCTAAGCAGGCAGAACTGTGCAGAACACGCTGATAAGGCTGATGATAAAAAGCCGACCCTTTAAAACCACTGGAAAAGGGTTTAGTGCAGCCTTGTTACCATTGTGAGGTAAGATCTTCATACACGACTGGATAAGCTGTGACCATTAACCCTTTAAAGCCTGTGTTTTATGTTATATGTTATGTTATGAAACCATTAAAATCATTAAAACAACATTAGAGAGCATTTTCATCTTAAAACAGCAGCTTCAGAATCATGGTGATGCTCCACCTCAGGGTGAACAGGGCTCGGCACCACGCTGACTGCACTATGGAACTCTGGTGAAGCGAGCAGGACCATATCTCTGTGCCGATGGGAGCGGTGGTCTCCAAATGAGGGGTGTCCAGGTTAGTCTCTGGAGTATTGCTGTGTATCTCAGCAATGGAAAAACACAGGAGGAGCTCCACTAGGCAGACGTTCGTCAACAGTCAGACGCTCGTTGCTTTCTAAGAAGTGAATTGTCAACACAGGCGCGTGCAGCCCGACGCTCGTACACCCCCCCCACACCCTTTACACCACTGAAATAGCAACCCGCCAGTCAGTCAGACCGCCCCTGGCTCTTAACGGGAACGGCGAGAGACACACTGAGTGGTTCATTACTGCACGTTACGCCCAAAACAAACACAACCATGATTAATTAAGAAACTCAGTACATGTCTTTTGAGCGTTTCGAGACGAGCAAGGCGAACTTTTCCAGTCGTTACCATAGCAACGACACACCGACACGCCCCCTAAATTAAGCTGCAGTTGGTGGCTCACCTAAAGATGGCTAAAATAAGGCCCTACATCCTGTATCACACTTCTTTACCCTTCAGTGACAGCTCTGTATCTCTCAGCTTGTCCAGAAATGCATGTGTAAAGTGTGCCCTTTAGTAACGTCTTATTGTCAATTCTACTTCCCTGCTGTAGGGGGAGCACAGGAGCGAGATATGCCAATTCCAGAGTCGAAAGAAATATAGTGAGGCCAGAAATCTTTGCTTTGGATTCTCTCTCTCTGCAACTGTCGACCCTGACCATTACCAGAGCCAACCAGCACAGACTCAGCACAGCCAGGCGGAGAATCGGGCACAGATAGCGTAGCGGGACCCCGGCTTTAGACGGCCGTGTTAGGCAGAGTGCACCCAGACAAATGCTTTTATTAGCTTTGTTGTTAAAAAGAGGGAAAAGGATGGTATTGGACTGGAACTGGAATTGGCAGAGACTCAAGATTGCTATAGTTCACATTTTATCGTAGAATTATTTAGGATAATTAAATAAGGGTATGATCACACACTCAACAGCTAAAATATGCATTAAATATGAATCACAGGTTGAATATGGTCATTTACTGTGGTCAAGATTCTCCTTTCCGTGGTGAACGGGGCACAATGCTTTCGTCTTGTGGTCATTAAGCTGTTTAACTTATCGCCACTAAAGACCACTAATCAGCCTCCCTAAAAATGAGGCGGCAGAAAAACAACCACCTGCCCTTTTCACCTCCTTGGAAGCCAAAAAAAACTGATACTCCATTGCTCAACATTTGGACGAGGTCAGGACTGTGAGTGTAGCCGAGTGTGTTTCTGTGTGTAGAGCATAGACAAGAGGCTGTTCTCCGGTGAGCCAAGCACAACTGTAATCTCCTCTGATCATTTGCCAGCATGCAGCCAGGCCCTGGCTGGGTAATGCACGTCACAGCTGTGGAATTTATGATGATTTGGAAAATGTCACACAGCATGTGGCCTGTAATGGAATCGCAAGTGATGGATACTCCGGGCCTCACAGGCGTGCTGTCAGAGGAGGTCCCTCTCTCTACTTGACTAACAGGAGGCACAAGAAAAAATGAAGGGAGCTGAGCTGTTATCTGCAGACACCCACCCACGACTCTTCCAACCCCCAAAATCTATAGCTGAAGCTATATCTGGAGATGCGGCGAGCTCACCGGCGGGGATGATGCCGATACGAAGTCCGCAAGGCATCAGCGCCTCGTCCGAGCGGCCCTGGTCCACGCCGGAGTCGCACTGCGTCCGGGAGATCAGGCCGTGCATGATTTCGCTGAACATGCCATCTCCGCCGACACAAACCACCCTGCAGATCAGAGAACGCTCATTACTTCACAGCAGGACAGGACAGGAATTTGTGAGTGAGGCCATCAAAGATTGTTCTGCATCTTCGGTTTTGGTGATTAAACACATTTGAAACGATGAAATAACTCATCAGATAGATCATCCAACTTTCCCAAGTTACCATCTTATCCATTTTGCACCTTTTTAAGCAGGAATTCCACCAATTTCCCCCAAATCCAGTCGTTAAGACTGAAGAGCCACTCCGTCTTTTGATGTAAAATAACGTACTGTATAGAAATCCAACAATTACACTATATGTCCAAAGGTTTGTGGACACCCCTACTAACAAATGCATTCAACAACTTTAAGTCACACCCATTGCTGACACAGATGTGCAAATGCACACACATACAGCTGGTCTAGTCCCTGTAGAGAAGTACTGCCAATAGAATAGGAGCAGATGAAGCTATGAGCACCATGCTGCCTAATAATGCCAGGCGTGGGCTAAAGGGGTATAAAGCCCCCCAGCATTGAGCTGTGGAGCAGTGGAAGAACTGTGTTCTCTGGAATGATGATGGAGGAGCTCCATCCAGTACTTTTCGGATGAGTTGGGGATGATGAGGAGGGATGGTGATCATCATCATCATCATCATCATTCAACATCCTGACTTCACTTAACACTCTAAAATCCTCACAGCAATGCTCCGTCCTCCAAAATCGTAGAGTAGAAAGTAGAAAGCCTTCTTCTCTGGACAGTAGAGACAGTTACTCCAACAAAAGCAGAACTTTTAATACCCTTAATTTCAGGTGTCCCAATACTTTTGCCCATCTTTTTTGCTTTTTCTTTCTACATTGACTTCCATTAAAAGTTGTGTTTTTTTCCTTCTCCTGTAAAGCTGTAATTTTGAAGATACAAGGGTTTTGTGTGAAAATGACCACAGCCCTTCAGGAGCTGACCAAAAATATTCCACATAATGGAGGGAGGGACCCTTATTTCTCGCCTTCATCCCAGTACATATCTGTGCTGATCCAGGGTCTGCTCTAGGACCAGTCTTCTCCTGGGAATTCCCTGCTGTCTCATGATCTGCCGAAATGAAAGCCCTGATCCAGAAGCAGCGGTTCCGATCGGAGCCACTTGGCCTCCGGTCTCGCTTTGATGCACGTTCCATGTGGTTGTCATCAAAGCTCATTTTCCTCTCCGCAGCAGTTACCATGCTGCCAACCAGCGCGGCGGTGCCAGCGGACTGCTGCACACTGAAATGTTAATCTAGTCTTTGCCGTGCAGGGGTGAATTCCTCGCTGAGCAAATTAAGGAGCAGCCCCGTGCCTACTGTGATCTCCGCTAACTCCAACTCACCCATCATACTTCTTCAGATCAGCCTCCGTCTTCAAGTGGTCCCTGGCATGATTTGCGCGCTCCGTCACTATGGAAACAAAGGCAAAGTCATGGTAACTGTGCATGCTGATGCGAGCTGGGAGGCTGATGGGAGGGAGAAAAACATCATTATCTTCATCTGCTAGTTAAATTGCAGTTTCGCTAGTGGCCTGATGGAGACAATCGATCATGCTACATCCGATGATAAAGTTCAACCCACAGCAAAACACATTCTCCAGCACATTTCATTACAAGGCCCGGCCTGTCAGGACTGACAAAGAGATTGTAACGTACAGGGGTGTCCTTGAAATGGATGGCTAGCAGAAGGCCGACAATGATGACAATGCACACCATAGGAAAAATATGGAGCTTATTAAAGTAGAGTCTGCCAGGCAAGCTTACTCGCTGTCTAACAATTCTGCTGTGGTATTTGTACAGGCATGCATGTGCTTTACCATTCCTAATAAATAAATAAATAAATAAATAAATAAAATGGCAGCATGGTAAAATACACCCTTTTTAAGCCCTACCTCTTAGTACTGTAATAGTACAGTTATTAAAGGATCACACAGGTGGAGGTTGGGGGTAAAGGGTTAATATGGTCACAGGAAGGTTAACAAAGAGGTGGCCATTGGGTTTAAAGAGTTAATAGAGTGACAAAGGTGAATAGGAAGGTTGAGGATGGGGTTAAAGAATTAATACAGTGTTATGAAGACTCATAAAGAGATGGAGGTTATGTTGCAAGGGTTAATACAGTAATAAGATAGTGAGTGGAGAGGTGGAGGTTGAGGTAAGATTTTAAAACAGTGGCATGAAAGGTATATAGAGAGGTGGAGCTTGGGGTTAAAGGGTTAATACAGAGATATGAACGTGAGCAGAGAGGTGATGGTCAGGTTTAAAGAGTTAATACAGTGTTTATAAAGGTAAATAGATGAGAGGTAGAGGTCATACAGTGATAAGTGGAATTAGATGGAGGAGAGGTTTAAAGGGTTAATATGGTGATATGAAGGTGAATCAAGTGAAGCTTGAATTTAAAGGGTTAAGGCAGTAATATAAAGGTGAGTAGAGAGGTGGAGTTCAGGGTTAAGGGGTTAATACAGTGTCAAATATAGATAAATAGGCGGAGGTTGGGTTTAACATGTTAATACAGTGTTAAAGTAAACAGAGGTGGAGGTCATGTTAAAAGTATTAATTCAACAATATAAAGGTAAACACAGAGGTGGAGGTCAGGTTTAAAGGGTTAATATAATAATATGAAGGTAATACAGAGGTGGGGGTCAGGTTTAAAGGGTTAATATAATAATATGAAGGTGAATAGAGGTGGGGGTCAGGTTTAAAGGGTTAATATAATAATATGAAGGTAATACAGGGTGGGGGTCAGGTTTAAAGGGTTAATATAATAATATGAAGGTGAATAGAGGTGGAGGTCAGGTTTAAAGGGTTAATATAATAATATGAAGGTAATACAGAGGTGGGGGTCAGGTTTCAAGGGTTAATATAATAATATGAAGGTAATACAGAGGTGGGGGTCAGGTTTCAAGGGTTAATATAATAATATGAAGGTGAATAGAGGTGGAGGTCAGGTTTAAAGGGTTAATATAATAATATGAAGGTAATACAGAGGTGGAGGTCAGGTTTAAAGGGTTAATATAATAATATGAAGGTAATACAGAGGTGGGGGTCAGGTTTAAAGGGTTAATATAATAATATGAAGGTAATACAGAGGTGGGGGTCAGGTTTAAAGGGTTAATATAATAATATGAAGGTAATACAGAGGTGGGGGTCAGGTTTAAAGGGTTAATATAATAATATGAAGGTGAATACAGAGGTAGGGGTCAGGTTTAAAGGGTTAATATAATAATATGAAGGTAATACAGAGGTGGGGGTCAGGTTTAAAGGGTTAATATAATAATATGAAGGTAATACAGAGGTGGAGGTCAGGTTTAAAGGGTTAATATAATAATATGAAGGTAATACAGAGGTGGGGGTCAGGTTTAAAGGGTTAATATAATAATATGAAGGTAATACAGAGGTGGGGGTCAGGTTTAAAGGGTGAATATAATAATATGAAGGTAATACAGAGGTGGGGGTCAGGTTTAAAGGGTTAATATAATAATATGAAGGTAATACAGAGGTGGGGGTCAGGTTTAAAGGGTTAATATAATAATATGAAGGTGAATAGAGGTGAAGATCAGGTTTAAAGGGTTAATATAATAATATGAAGGTAATACAGAGGTGGAGGTCATGTTTAAAGGGTTAATATAATAATATGAAAGTGATACAGAGGTGGGGGTCAGGTTTAAAGGGTTAATATAATAATATGAAGGTAATACAGAGGTGGAGGTCAGGTTTAAAGGGTTAATATAATAATATAAAGGTAATACAGAGGTGGGGGTCAGGTTTAAAGGGTTAATATAATAATATGAAGGTAATACAGAGGTGGGGGTCAGGTTTAAAGGGTTAATATAATAATATGAAGGTAATACAGAGGTGGGGGTCAGGTTTAAAGGGTTAATATAATAATATGAAGGTAATACAGAGGTGGGGGTCAGGTTTAAAGGGTGAATATAATAATATGAAGGTAATACAGAGGTGGGGGTCGGGTTTAAAGGGTTAATATAATAATATGAAGGTAATACAGAGGTGGGGGTCGGGTTTAAAGGGTTAATATAATAATATGAAGGTAATACAGAGGTGGAGGTCGGGTTTAAAGGGTGAATATAATAATATGAAGGTAATACAGAGGTGGGGGTCGGGTTTAAAGGGTTAATATAATAATATGAAGGTAATACAGAGGTGGGGGTCGGGTTTAAAGGGTTAATATAATAATATGAAGGTAATACAGAGGTGGAGGTCAGGTTTAAAGGGTTAATATAATAATATGAAGGTAATACAGAGGTGGAGGTCAGGTTTAAAGGGTTAATATAATAATATGAAGGTAATACAGAGGTGGGGGTCAGGTTTAAAGGGTGAATATAATAATATGAAGGTAATACAGAGGTGGGGGTCAGGTTTAAAGGGTTAATATAATAATATGAAGGTAATACAGAGGTGGGGGTCAGGTTTAAAGGGTTAATATAATAATATGAAGGTAATACAGAGGTGGGGGTCAGGTTTAAAGGGTTAATATAATAATATGAAGGTAATACAGAGGTGGGGGTCAGGTTTAAAGGGTTAATATAATAATATGAAGGTAATACAGAGGTGGGGGTCAGGTTTAAAGGGTTAATATAATAATATGAAGGTAATACAGAGGTGGGGGTCAGGTTTAAAGGGTTAATATAATAATATGAAGGTAATACAGAGGTGGGGGTCAGGTTTAAAGGGTTAATATAATAATATGAAGGTAATACAGAGGTGGGGGTCAGGTTTAAAGGGTTAATATAATAATATGAAGGGGAATACAGAGGTGGAGGTCAGGTTTAAAGGGTTAATATAATAATATGAAGGTAATACAGAGGTGGGGGTCAGGTTTAAAGGGTTAATATAATAATATGAAGGTGAATAGAGGTGGAGGTCAGGTTTAAAGGGTTAATATAATAATATGAAGGTAATACAGAGGTGGGGGTCAGGTTTAAAGGGTTAATATAATAATATGAAGGTGAATAGAGGTGGAGGTCAGGTTTAAAGGGTTAATATAATAATATGAAGGTAATACAGAGGTGGGGGTCAGGTTTAAAGGGTTAATATAATAATATGAAGGTGAATAGAGGTGGAGGTCAGGTTTAAAGGGTTAATATAATAATATGAAGGTAATACAGAGGTGGGGGTCAGGTTTAAAGGGTTAATATAATAATATGAAGGTAATACAGAGGTGGGGGTCAGGTTTAAAGGGTGAATATAATAATATGAAGGTAATACAGAGGTGGGGGTCAGGTTTAAAGGGTTAATATAATAATATGAAGGTAATACAGAGGTGGGGGGTCAGGTTTAAAGGGTTAATATAATAATATGAAGGTAATACAGAGGTGGGGGTCAGGTTTAAAGGGTTAATATAATAATATGAAGGTAATACAGAGGTGGGGGTCAGGTTTAAAGGGTTAATATAATAATATGAAGGTAATACAGAGGTGGGGGTCAGGTTTAAAGGGTTAATATAATAATATGAAGGTAATACAGAGGTGGGGGTCAGGTTTAAAGGGTTAATATAATAATATGAAGGGGATGATTCAGCAGTGGCTTAACCCTTTAAACCTGACCTCCACCCATCATGTCGTCACATATGACATATGATGTGTCGCTAATACTCCACTCTAGATCTACAACCCACCTCCACCACCGAAGCCCTGATGAATAAGCCTCCAATGTTTACAGACTATTAGAGCGGCCATTATCAGGAGCTTCGGTGACGTATAGACCTGTAAATAAAATCCACATCCTTGGGAGTATTTGGCAGGCAGAGCCATTTGCCAACCAAGATGAGTTTGCAGAGCATGAACACTCATTTTTTATTTAAATGTTAATGTAGGCGGCTGACGGGGACTCACCAATCACGTCGGTGGAAATGGAGGCGCGGGAAAAGATGGGGGCCACTTTCTGCTCGTAAATCCTCTTCCCGCGTTGTTTTCCTCCATAGGGATTTATGTAGACCAGCAAGCGCTTCGGTCGGGTGGCTGCAAATAGGAAGATGGGGGAGTCCGGGATGATCATTAACCAACAGGTTCCATTTGTTGAACAACAGAACCTCCAGCTTGACGTCAACAGCCGGAGGTTTTCATTAACAAACCCACTTCATCAAACCTCACGAGCTCGAGCAAATCTTCAAAAGTTGCCCCAGGACACCAGAGGACAGTTTTTCCAGACAGTGGCTAATGCAGCTTTTCTTAAAAAAGGGTCCTTGGGCCCCTCAACCCTTCTGAGAAATACACATTAGAGCAGGGGTGGGTGACGCCGGTCCACACCGACACATTCGGAGGGGCGCTAGCTCTCATCATTACAGGTGCAGCTAAACTGATTTTTTTTACCTCTAGGGGGTGCACTACCCAGGTTTGGAACAGCAAAAGGAATTTACCAGCATTCAACAGCTGGCTTTGTAGACCATCTTAATTACGTACGATAAAATTTTATTATTTTTTTGCTCCTGGGCTAGAGGTGTGGAGCGCAATTCACTTCAACTCCACTGCAGTAAATACAAATCACCCCCTTATAGAAAAACATGTTTCTCCAAAACACCAGCTTTACAAGTCAATGTAAAGGCTTCTATTCCAAACCATTTTAGGGCATTTCAATTGGTCCATTCATTATGAAATTCTGATACAGTATAAAGAACAACTGCCAGATTCACACAAAGGAGAAAAGTGAGAAATGGCAAAAATAAGACATGAGGTTTTTGCATGGCAATAAAACATTTTAAAACATATATAAAAATAAAAATGTCACATTATGCACATATTAAATCAGCTTAACCCTAAGCTAACCTCAGTAATCCCAACTACATTATATGGCCAAATGAGCAGGTGTCCCAATACTTTTGTCCATTTTTAAGGACTATACTTGGCCAAGGGATTTATATCCCTCTCTTGTAACTTTGGAAATTTGGTGCCCGGATCCTGGTGAGATCAGAGTTTCAGTCAGGCAGGTCTAGTTTCAATAAGCCAAACACTGAATAAAAGAACCAGAACAGGACACGCAGCGGGAAACGGATCCAGTCAGTGCAGGGGTATAATCATTACAGTCGTACAAGATCATACATCAATGGGTGTCTCTACAACAGCAACACTTATTATACTAGGTCAGTTCCAGAGGGGCGGGGGGGGATAAGTGTAAGGACATACTCAATAGTGCGAGCTGCTCCCTGATGGCTTGGACCCACTGCAGACACAGCTTCCTATCAGTGCAATGGAGGGTGACTTCACTGCACCGCCAGCGGTGCTTCAGAGTCCTCTCCACATAGGACACTACAGCGAGAAGAAGGTCAGAAAGTTAGAGTTACACTGAGACTGTGCAAACTGTTAGGAAAGAAACTGGGGGAAAGGTCATCCCCAGCTCATCTTCCAGCCAATCTGTACAATAATCTTCTTCATCTTCAGATAAAAGAGTGGACACCAGCACGTCTCTCACCAGTCAGGGTATATCCCATTATCAGGGAACAGCAGCAGCATGCCTGAAAGCCTGCTGAGAACATGCATGTCTGCATACCTGTGAAAGCATGCTGGTTGGAACCAGCTGGGGTTTGAGGAACCTTCTGCCATTTCCCTACATCGGTGCTCGGGCAGTCCTCCTCCGTCTCCTGGACGGATATGATCTCACACACCGGCACGCAGTGGATGCCTGCTGAAGAAGAAACAAAAGAGAACCAAAAATCACTAATGAGGACAGTTACAGTGCAGCTTCTACTCAGCTTTTAAAAGGCCATCAACCTCTTAAACTTCAATTATCCTAGAAATGCATAAACAGACGCTTCGTAACCGATGTCAATTGGGGCTGAAACAATTATTCGAGTAATTCAATTACAAAATAAGTTTGAATTTGCCTCAAGGCTTCATTTAATCCAGGTCAGCAAAGTCTTTTAGACTTTTAATGTCTCTACTATGGCCGATATAGCTCCCCGCATCAGATTCAACCCTTGACTCTGGCCTACAAAGCCAAGACTGGACCAGCCGGCCCCTCCGTACTTGATGGCGATGGTCAAAAGCTGATCTGCACCAAGAGCCCTTCCAGTTTCAAGTACGGCTCGGCTCGACCCGCCATCCTTTAAGATCCACGGAAGACGAGCGTCCAGACTTTTTACTGTCCTGCACCGAGGTGGTGGAACGAGCTTCCCCTGGGTGTCCGAACAGCAGAGTCCAACGCTCACTGTCCTCAAACCCAGACTGAAGACCCTCCTCTTCTAAGAGTACTCAGGTGAAAAGAGTACTATGGTCTTCATATTGACTTGTGTTTAGTAGAGTCTAAGATTAGAGGAGCTTTAAACTAGCTGAGGTTATTCTTCAGTAAATTATACACTCTGGAGAAGAGCGTCTGCTAAATGCTGTAAATGTAAATGCTTCTCTCCCGGCTGGTTTTACACAGACTCTTATAACCGCACCGCATTTCACAGATTTAAGGTGGAGATGTATTTTGCTCTCTATGGCGATGGTGGAAAATGAAGAGACCGGTGAGCGAGTGAGTGTGGGACGGTTTCACGCTGCGGACAGTGGCGGACAGTGGCGGACAGTGTAGTGCAGGGTATTCACTGTATAAACAGACCTGGCCTTAACACCATAACGGTACTTTGTCAGTGGTGAAGCACCTGAACCGAAAGCCTCCTAACGTGAACTGCACTTCTCCAAGTGCACTCGGAGCCTCTACAGCGTATGATTACTCTACAGCGTATAATTACTGTTGCTCAAAACACACATTTCCCCATACATAAGGTGGTAATAATAAATGCAACAGATGGACAAATTCATTAATGCCCACATCAATGACCGCATTCAATAGCATAAACATTTACTTTTAAAGAAGATTGGGAAATGATAGGGAAATATACTTATAGTTCTTTACTCTTTATTCTCAGAGGGACTAATCCTGTTTTTAAGAGAAAACTAAGGACAAATAGGCTAACCTATGATTTCATGATTTTTTCCATGTACATCAGAAAAGTCTCACAGAAAGGCCGAATAATAAATGGGCTTAGTCCTGGAGCCAATAAGCCAAAAGATTTTAAGCTTTGATCTAGTAAAAGTGTCAAGTTTAAATAAAAACCTTTTATGTGGAATAACAGCCAACTGCTTGTATGATTTATAGAGATACACTGATCCATCTTTTCGTGTTCCGATACAGATACCGATACATGAACTTTGAGTAACGGCCGATACCCGATACTGATCCGATACCATTGTCGAATTAATAAACCGTAAATCTCACCATGTGGGAGAGTTAAGGCATCAGGATTGACTTATAGTTTGCTTTAATGTTATGTTAGGTGGTATTAATGTTATGGCTGATCGGGTGTAATGTTGCTTGACTGGCCGTCACAGCCTTCTTGTTAACCTTGGCTAACACTGACCTTTTATCCTGCGTATTGCGCAACATTTCTCCAGAACTCCAGCAGTGTATAAACACTGCTCTGGCTTCCGTCCACAGCGACCGGTTTTGGAAACAGCCCTGGTCCTTATCTGCTGCTGCTGTCTGACACTGCCCAAGGTCACCCCGTCACAGCCCATACAGTTCCCATACTGTAGCCCTTCTCCCTCTCAGCACTCAAAGCTTTCCATCAGAGACTCTTAATACCAGCAGCCTGGACGGCGAGCTGAAGGAGTCAGAGTCCAGTCTGAAGAGAGCACGATTAAGACTGCAGTCTCAGTAACTGGATCACAGGACCTGGCTTTAATAGGGTTGAAGGACATAACGGAGACATCAGACTGATCCTGCGCAGACACCGTAAGGTCAAGTGTCTCATTCTACTGACGAACGACGAAGATGCCTGAAGCTTTAACGTCCACCTGGACGCTAATGACCACAGCCGTGGACCCTGGGCCCTTTCCCTCAGTCAGGAAACTCCTGGTCCAGGAAGTCAAGGTCCTGGACCTTGGTAGCACCCAGCGTTTCTTCACCCACAGTCATCAAGCCTGTTGAAACCCGGCGCTAGAAGTGTTCTTGAGGGTCCGAAATTGGGAGGGGTTTTGGTTGTACTGGGAGGGGTTTTGCACAAACTGGGAGGGGGTTAGGTTGTACTGGGAGTGTTTTTTGCGCAAACTGGGAGGGTTTGTTGAAACTGGGAGGGGTTTAGGTTGTACTGGAAAAGATTTTGGTTGTACTGGAAAGGGTTTAGGTTGTACTGGTAGGCATTTAGGTTGTACTGGAAAGGGTTTAGGTTGTACTGGTAGGCATTTAGGTTGTACTGGAAAGGGTTTAGGTTGTACTGGTAGGCGTTTAGGTTGAAACTGGGAAGGGTTTAGGCTGTACTGGGAAGGGTTTAGGCTGTACTGGGAAGGGTTTAGGCTGTACTGGGAAGGGTTTAGGCTGTACTGGTAGGCGTTTTGCTGAAACTGGGAAGGGTTTAGGCTGTACTGGTAGGCGTTTTGCTGAAACTGGGAAGGGTGTAGGCTGTACTGGTAGGCGTTTTGCTGAAACTGGGAAGGGTTTATGTTGTACTGGGAGGGGTTTCGGGTGGGGAATGTATCTTGGAGAGATGGAGGTGTTCACACTGCTATAACGAGGCTCAGGCGTGTTTGAGTGATGGGATCAGTATCTGGTTTAAGTGAGTCTTGGGTGAGTTTACATCTGCACTTTTATGACAAACCTGCCGGTCATCTGCGCTGGAGAGACCTCCGGACATTAACTGCCCTCCTGTTGGCTGTGCTGAAGCCCAATAAAGATTTCTGAGAAATGCTGAAGACCAGTGAGTGCTCTGTTAAACGGTGCAGGCCTCGACTCTGAGTTTACCTGAAGCTAGAACCGCTTTCTTACTGCTCTACACTCAGGGTTCTTTAAGCAATAGCACAGATTAAACTGCTGAAATTCTCTTTAATAAAAACGGTTCTTTATGAGCATCGTTCAAAGAACCTTTGAGTGTACGGAGGACGGGCCAGCCGCTGGGTCAGTGATGTACGGTCATAAAGAGTCTGTGAACTAGGCTAGTGGAAATACCACAAAACAATAGCTGACATTCCAACAGATCCCGGTTTCACAGAGTTCACTGAGGTCTGTTAACAAATCCAGTTCTGAGCATCGGTGGTGCAGCAATGGTCTTCAATAGAGGAAAAACATCTCCACAGGACATCCACCAGCCCTGTGTCCTGCTCCACAGCTCAATGCTGGGGGGGCTTTACACCCCTCTATAGCCCCCACCTGGCATTAGGCATGAGGAAGCCAGCCAGACATCTGCTCAAACAGCCATCAGTCCCATTAAATCAGCTCACAGACGCCAGAAAGTCCTGGGACACCGCTTAGACAGTTGCACCACTCAGGAGTCTGAGGCCCTGATTAGGCCTAATAAAGAACACTGGCAGACTGCAGGTTATGTGGTTATCAGAATAATGACAATGAGTAATATTAAACTTCCAGTATATCATTACGCAACAACCTCGTATCTCCATTTAGGACTTTTTATGACTTTAAATTTGGCAGTCGTCCTTTATGCTTATGGTCATTACACTGATGACTGCAATCCTGTAAAATTCAAAGCTTTTTATGTGATTTAGCTTGAAAGAATGAACACAAGCATACATGCATCAGCCATAACATTAAAACCACCTGCCTAATGTTGTGTAGGTCCTCCTTATACTGCCAAAACAGCTTGACACTCATTAAGTCCTGCAGGTTGTGAGGCAGGACCTCCATGAAAATCAACAAACAAATATTATCAATTTATTTATTCCTTTATTTTATTTATATTTTTATTTATTTTTCATCAAATTTTCAGCGAATGACTTGTTTTTTCATTATGGATTAATCCGCTGAGTATTTTCTCCACAAACTGACTGATCAAATGTTAGGAAAACTAAAAACTGCCAATTTTTCTGCATAATTAATAATTCCATTTGATAATATTGCATACTTTTCTGAATATAATTTGCGTACAATAAAATTTAGTTGCATGAACTGCCACCAATCTTTACATGCAACCTATTCATTAATAATCAATACTGTGTTTAAAAATCATATCAAATCATAATATACTAATATATCAATACTATCCTACACCACCACCTCACAAGTCCCACCACTCCAGTCCCTCCAATTCCCCTCAGAAACGCTGGGCACATGAAGCCAGGCGGTCACGCCATCTCGCTGGATGACGTCATTACCTGTGGTCATGAAAACTGCGGAAGAAGCTTGTGGCCTCGAAGACAACACCGCTGCGGGCCTTAAAATATTTAGTGTCAGGACAGACAGCGATGGTGGTGGTGGTGGTGGTGGTGGTTCGAGAACAGTGTGAACCAGGCCTGTGGGAGGTATAGGGAGGGAGGTATAAGCCCAGGCTTTGCAGGCAGCCCTCTCTGCGCATACACAAGCTGGAGCAGGCCCGTCAGCAGCGCTGTAATGCGGCAGGAGGGGTTTTTTTTTTAGGTCATTGCTGACGCTTATATAACATCTTCTCCAACCTTCTCTGCCGGCTCTCTGAGCAGCCGCCTGTCTGCCGTCCGGCCCAGGCTTGGATCTGGCCTTCGTTAAACATGGGTTTAGCGCGAAACACAAATATTCCAACCACAAATAATCTCTTTTGTGTCCCTTTCCCCACTC
Organism: Salminus brasiliensis; assembly: GCF_030463535.1. Classification (NCBI taxonomy): domain Eukaryota; kingdom Metazoa; phylum Chordata; class Actinopteri; order Characiformes; family Bryconidae; genus Salminus; species Salminus brasiliensis. Next base: position 57,600,932 of record NC_132879.1, on the reverse strand, counting down.
CACGCATGCAGGGAGGAGCTCGCCGGGCCAGGCGCTGGGTTAAATTACACAGAGGACGAGCTGGGTACACATTACGCCTGGGCTGTCAACACAGCCATGATTCAGCCTGGCACCGGCGAGCGGCCGGCATGCAGAGGGAGAAAATCGGGCTGAAGAAAGGAGCCATGGTTTAGGGAGGGCGGTCTGCCCACCGTCAGCGTATCTGATTACGTTAATGAAGTGGTATTTGTCCGTCAATGGGAACGTAAATAAACATCAGAGCCTGCAGAAAGGCATGCGGGGCATGAGCGGTATGGGGATAGGGTAAATGCTCAGGGTTATTACACCATAGAGCATTTACATACGTTACTGATCCACCCATTTCACCACGGAAAATTCTTATTTACGCAGAAACCACCCTTCATTCCTCTCATTTCCAGTCAGACCAAACAGAAAATTACATAAAATATCCCTCATAAGTCTCACAAACTAAATCTAATATCAGCTGATTCTGCGTTTCCATCCTTCCCTTCATTACAGCTTCCATTATTCGGCATTACTGTGCACCACACCAGCAGAGGCCCTTTACCCATGATCAGCCAGACCACTGGTTGCTCATCGTCTGTGGGCATTTCTAAACTAGGCAGACGATGATGATGATTGCTGGCGGCAATCAATCAATAAATCAATCAATTAATTAATTAATTACTAAGCCAAAGCAGTATGCCATACTCTACTGGCTATAGTTGCTGGGAGCCAGGGTTCAGGGCCTTGCTCAGAGGCCCAACAGTGGCAGCTTAGCAAACCCAGGTATCAAACCCACAACCCCGTCATAGAGTTTTTTATTATTAAGAATTACTGTCTCGGTATCAGCGCTGATACCGGCACTTACACACAGTATCAGTAATAGAGAGCACCAATTCAATGACGCTCACTGACGCCATGCTTTTTTTTTTTTATAAACATAGAGGATTTTGGTTTGCAGACTTTATGAAACCAAACATTTAAGCAACCAGTAACAGCCAGTCATAAATAGTTATTACTAGGGATGCACAGATATTGAATTTCTTGGGTCGTATGACAACCGATGATTAGCACATTGTTGTGGCCGAAATTAAAAAAACTTAACTTTTCAGTATTAAAAATAAATAAATAAATAAATCACATTCTAATCCATATATGAACTCCTTTTAAAAACCTTCAGTAATTCACTTTACACAGCAATAAACATACAAGCATACAAGCTTAAGCAGTCAACGAAATCCCTGGTCCAGGCTCAGGTCAATGCCTACACAAAAAGTCCTTGTATGGCGCTCCTCTCCACCGACAGCATGATCCCTTACCGAAACACAAAGGCATAGCCTTCATCTTACTGATATTACTGCCCTCCGTCCACCCTTTCATACCAACATCTCCAATGCGTTACAAAGAGCATCCTGTTTCAGCCCGGAGTTCACATTACCGTCTTTATTCATGTCCTAAAGTCAGGCCGCTTTTAATATCGTACACCAGAACTCGTTAACTTTTAACAGAGCTCTTCTACGTTTAAAAGGCAAAGTCTTCCATTACGGGACTTTGTAAGTTTCCAAGAAATTCAACAAAGTACAGGGCGTCTACAGTCTCTTCAGCAGGAAGGAAACCTAACTCCAGAGCTGTCCTGCCCTCGGGACAAGGTCTGCTCAGTCCTCAGAAAAAGGCCTGAATAGACCTCGGGCACGGGCTCACAGTCCCCATACTGGCGCATTCCTAGACAAAAGCAGTGCTGGCGGATCTACAGCTTACCCTGTTAAAGGAGGGTTCTTTCCAGGTCTCCAGGCCTTTATTTACTTATTTTTAAAAGGGAATTATTTAATTAATTAGTTTATTTTTTTAATACAAATATTTAATTAATTTGTTTTTTAAATTAATTATTTTTTTTTAATACTTAATAATACAGCATCTATCCATTTATAGAAGCTCTCTAGTATCTAGAATATCTGTGAGACTTAGAGCTGGGCGATATGGAAAACAAATTATATCACGATTATATCATATATAAATTATATCATCGCATTTTTTTACGATATTTATCGCAATATCTCATCATGTAAACAAAATCTTTATAATTTTATTTTTTTTAAAACTGCTGTCCAAATACTCTCCAATACAGAGTACCGTGATTTTTACTTAAAATATGCTGCCCTCTATTGAATTAAATAAGACTGATTACACATTAATTACAATGAAACATGCAGTTTTTAATAATAATAACTAATAAAAGCATGTTTTTGACCACAATAACAAAATTTATCATGATACGATAAAATATTGTCATATTGCCCAGCTCTAATAAGACTACCCATTCATCTACATACAGTATGAATCCATCCACAATTCCTAGATCTACATGATCTATAGATTTCTTCAGTATCTAACCAGTGTCTATTTATATATTGAGTTTTTCATCCATTTCTAGGACCAATCTACTGGTCCCAGAAATGAATTAATAATAATTCCAATAAATGATATTGTTGCGATCATTATTTGCCACTGATACAGTGATCATATAATATTATATAATATATAATAATGAATTTACACCATTTCAGACTATTCAAATAATTAATAATAACTGTCTGAACAAATAAATTACATTTAAATATCCTAAATTAATCAAATAAATAAAATAAACACACTGTATTTAAGCAGAGTGGACACACCGGCTCCTCCACTGTAATGAGCTCTCCTCACTAATTAAACACAACGGGCATTATCGAGGTCAGTAACATGACTGAGGTGATATATCGTACGATAAATACCAATTCTAACACCACAAATACAAAAACCAGCACAAGGGAGTTCTGTGTGTGAAGCCGGGACGAGGACAGCTGGAGCGTCCACCTGTCCTCGTGTCGGTCATGTGAAACCAGGCTGAGGGACTGCTCAACCGCACACGACTGGAATCCACCATCATGATGCATGACGGCGGTAAACATGCCGACAGCAGCAGCTCCACCGAGGCAGCGCTCAGGAAGGGGAAGTGAGCCTGAGACCAGACGTGCTCCGAGCTGCTGCTGTGTCAGACCCAGCTGAAGGAGGGTCATGTCTACAGGCCTTCTCGGGAACTGATTAACATCTCAGAAACTTTAATAAATTAATAAAAAAACCTGTAACCGTACTCTCACTTCAGCTCTGTTTACAGCACAGCCAGTAAATGATCCACGAGAACTCGCGACTCAGGTCAACCACTTTAGAGGACACTGAAATATTAACAGCTCAGTCCCTGATGATTAGCAGTCGGAGTACCTAAATCACAGTACATAACCATCTACAGAACCTAAATCACAGTACATAACCATCTACAGAACCTAAATCACAGTACATAACCATCTACAGAACCTAAATCACAGTACATAACCAACTACAGAACCTAAATCACAGTACATAACCAACTACAGAACCTAAATCACAGTACATAACCAACTACAGAACCTAAATCACAGTACATAACCAACTACAGAACCTAAATCACAGTACATAACCAACTATAGTACCTAAATCACAGTACATAACCAACTATAGTACCTAAATCACAGTACATAACCATCTACAGAACCTAAATCACAGTATATAACCATCTACAGAACCTAAATCACAGTACATAACATCTACAGAACCTAAATCACAGTACATAACCAACTATAGTACCTAAATCACAGTACATAACCATCTACAGAACCTAAATCACAGTATATAACCATCTACAGAACCTAAATCACAGTATATAACCATCTACAGAACCTAAATCACAGTACATAACATCTACAGAACCTAAATCACAGTACATAACCAACTATAGTACCTAAATCACAGTACATAACCAACTATAGTACCTAAATCACAGTACATAACCATCTACAGAACCTAAATCACAGTACATAACCATCTACAGAACCTAAATCACAGTACATAACCATCTACAGAACCTAAATCACAGTACATAACATCTACAGAACCCAATCACAGTACATAACATCTACAGAACCCAATCACAGTACATAACCATCTACAGAACCTAAATCACAGTACATAACATCTACAGAACCTAAATCAAAGTATATAACCAACTACAGAACCTAAATCACAGTACATAACCATCTACAGAACTTAATGACCGTATATAACCATCTACAGTACCTAGTCACAGTACATAACCATCTACAGTACCTAGTCACAGTACATAACCATCTACAGTACCCAATCACAGTATATAACCATCTACAGAACCCAATCACAGTATATAACCATATACAGTACCTAATCACAGTCCATAACCATCTACAGTACCTAATCACAGTCCATAACCATCTACAGTACCTAGTCACAGTACATAACCATCTACAGTACCCAATCACAGTATATAACCATCTACAGAACCCAATCACAGTATATAACCATATACAGTACCTAATCACAGTCCATAACCATCTACAGTACCTAATCACAGTCCATAACCATCTACAGAACTTAATGACCGTATATAACCATCTACAGTACCTAATCACAGTATATAACCATCTACAAAACCCAATCACAGTATATAACCATCTACAGAACCTAATCACAGTATATAACCATCTACAGTACCTAATCACAGTATATAACCATCTACAGTACCTAATCACAGTATATAACCATCTACAGTACCTAATCACAGTATATAACCATCTACAGAACCCAATCACAGTATATAACCATCTACAGAACCTAATCACAGTATATAACCATCTACAGAACCTAATCACAGTATATAACCATCTACAGTACCTAATCACAGTATATTACCAACTACAGAACCCAATCACAGTATATAACCATCTACAGTACCTAATCACAGTATATAACCATCTACAGAACTTAATGACCGTATATAACCATCTACAGTACCTAATCACAGTATATAACCATCTACAGAACCCAATCACAGTATATAACCATCTACAGTACCTAATCACAGTATATAACCATCTACAGAACTTAATGACCGTATATAACCATCTACAGTACCTAATCACAGTATATAACCATCTACAGTACCTAATCACAGTATATAACCATCTACAGTACCTAATCACAGTCCATAACCATCTACAGAACTTAATGATCGTATATAACCATCTACAGTACCTAATCACAGTATATAACCATCTACAGAACCCAATCACAGTATATAACCATCTACAGAACCCAATCACAGTATATAACCATCTACAGTACCTAATCACAGTATATAACCATCTACAGTACCTAATCACAGTCCATAACCATCTACAGAACCTAATCACAGTCCATAACCATCTACAGAACTTAATGACCGTATATAACCATCTACAGTACCTAATCACAGTATATAACCATCTACAGAACTTAATGACCGTATATAACCATCTACAGTACCTAATCACAGTATATAACCATCTACAGTACCTAATCACAGTATATAACCATCTACAGTACCTAATCACAGTATATAACCATCTACAGTACCTAATCACAGTATATAACCATCTACAGAACTTAATGACCGTATATAACCATCTACAGTACCTAATCACAGTATATAACCATCTACAGTACCTAATCACAGTATATAACCATCTACAGAACCCAATCACAGTATATAACCATCTACAGTGTGCGGTATGTCTATGTAGTATCCCATCTATATACAGTAAACATCTACTGTATCCATCTATATACAATATCTATCCAGCTACAGTTTATATTCAGTAGTGTTATACAGTAGATATATAGAGACAGTAGATCAGTATCAGAGGGATAGATACTGTCTGAACAGATATTGTGTGTGTATATATATATATATATATATAACATGTATATATACACACACACACATGTACATACACATATCAGTTCAGACAGTATCTATCCCTCTGATACTGATCTACTGTCTCTACACATGTATTTATTTATTTATTCAGTCTACGAGCGCAGTGCCTTTAGTCTTTAGTATCTTTATTTTACTTTACTTTTATTTTAGTGTTTTTTTCTTGTTGTAAACATTACATTATATTATTTTTATTTATTTATTTATTATAAAGTCTCGTCTGATCTATCTTTTAACTCTGTATTCTAACTGTTAGGATGAGTTTACAGCTTTAGTGAAGCTCTCTGAGCTGCAGGACCTGAACCAGACAGACAGGCAGGCAGACAGACAGGCAGGCAGACAGGCAGATAGACAGGCAGATAGACAGGCAGATAGACAGACAGGCACACAGACAGACAGGCAGATAGACAGGCAGATAGACAGACAGGCAGATAGACAGGCAGATAGACAGACAGGCAGACAGACAGGCAGACAGGCAGGCAGACAGACAGACAGGCAGACAGACAGGCAGACAGACAGGCAGATAGACAGACAGGCAGATAGACAGGCAGGCAGACAGACAGGCACACAGACAGACAGGCACACAGACAGACAGGCACACAGACAGACAGACAGGCAGACAGACAGCTGTGCTGCGCTCAGCACTACCGCAGCAGGCCTCGGTGCAGGGCCGGCCTGTCTCACCACCCTGAATCCAGCGGCCCTAAAAGGTCATGGCACTGAAATTTGGCTATTGTGCGCACACACACACAGACACACACACACACACACACACACACACACACACACACACAGACACACACAGACACACACACACACACACACACACACACACACACACACACAGCATTAGGCTCCCGAGTGGAGCGCAGGAGCCCTCGGCCATGCAGGCGTCTGTCTTACCGGCTTTGAGGGGGCCGTACACGCTGGCAGCGCCTCCGCGCCTCCTGCTGCTCCCCACCTCCTCCACCACCTCCCTCCACGACAGAAGGGCGCTGCTGAGAGACACCTCACACACTCGGCTCTCCACCCCGAGCTGAGCGCACAGCAGCCTGGGCTGCTTCTCCATTGTTCCGCGGGGGGAAGGACAGCAGCCACGGCCAGTTACAGCCGCGTTATCTGGAGCTCATCGCCGAGCCCCAGGGTTAAGGCTTCTCCCGGCCCTCTGCGGGGTCTCCTGCGGGTCTCCTGCGGGTCTCCTGCGGGTCTCCTGCGGGTCTCCTGCGGCTCTTCACGCAGCGGCTCTTCCTCCCTGATAACAAACAGCTCCGGCGCACTTGCGTCATCCTCCGCGTGAGCCTCCGGTGGGAGGGGCCAAACGCGGTCAACGGACAGCCCCCTTTCCAGGTCTGCGCTCGCGCGCTTACAGACGCAGTACAGACTTGAGGCTGCAGCCCCAGTCCACACGAGGCACCTCCCAGCTGCAGGGCGCGTCCCAAGTGCATAGGGACGAGCAAAGCTACCTAGTGTTTGAGCATGTAGTACATAGACTAGCTGAAAGAGTCAAGTTGAGTACACTCAAATGTCCACTAAGCACTATGTAGTGCACTACTTAGGGTACAGGCATCTAGGTAAGGGTGTCTGAACACATAGTCTAGATTTTTTAGTGCTCTCTAACAATCCCACAATGCACCACAATAAGTAGTCTACAAACAATATCTGTGCCCTACTCACTATATAGTGCACTACTTAGGGTACAGACCTTTTTGTGCACTACAATCCCATAATGCACCACAATAAGTAGTCTACAAACAATATCTGTGTCTAAAACGGTGCCCTACTCACTATATAGTGCACTACTTAGGGTGCAGACACCACTACCAAATTAAGGGTTCTACAATTTGGTAGTGGTGTCTGAAAACATAGTGTTGATTTTTTTAGTGCTCTCTAACAATCCCACAATGCACCACAATGAGTGATTTACAAACTATAGCTGTGTCTAAAACTGTGCCCTACTCACTATATAGTGCACTGCTCAGGGTACAGACACTACTGACACTACAGACACTGGTTGGAAGATCTGCAGGCAGCTTCTCAGAGGAAGGCCGATGTTCAGACTGTCGCACAGTAATGAGGTCACTCTCGTAACGAGGTGTCTGAAATCGTTCACTACCTTGTGGAATTCCGTTCCCTAGAATAGTGCCCTACCTAGTGGTCTGGATTTTCACACGTAGGGGACGTGAATACGTGAATAGGGTCCAGTTTCAGACACAGCTTTTGAGTGTGCTTGCCCACAATGCAATGAGAAATGAAAAGGGAGTAACAATACTGTCAAAGAACAAGCTGCACTATATGGACAAAAGTATTGGGACACCTACATATTCCACCTACAGGAGCTTTTATGATTCCCATTCTAAACCCATAGCCATTCATATGGAGCTGGTCCCCCTTTTCAGCTCTGACAGCAGCCGGTCTGGAGCTCTGCAGTTATACCATGTTGCAAATTTTTTATATAATTATCTTTTTCATGATGTACTTCCACTAAAATGTTTATTATTATTATTATTATTATTACTCTTATTATTATTATTATTACTCTTATTATTATTATTATCCTTATTATTTTTGTTATTATTATTATTATTATTATTGCAGTTATCATGTATGTGTTATTGTGTGATTATGGATATTTGAGGTATTTTTATTTTTATTTTTAGTAAACTTTGGTATTGGGTATCGTCTTATAAGTGTAGTCTGTAGTCTAGTCTAGTCTATAATAATAATTATTATACAATAATAATTCATGTTAATAAAAATAATAAGATGGATGTTGTTACAAATGTCTTTATTAACGGTACTTAAAAGAACATGGGTGAATTAGGCGGCTCAATAAAATCTCTGTATTAAGCCACAGATCAGACTGACCTGACCTCTGACCTGTGGGACAGACAAAACTCTCCTGCTGTACTCATTTTTTAATGTAATTAATATTTGAAAAATTTTAATATTAAAATACGTGGCTACGGCATATTTTCTGATGAAGATCACATGACAGGTCCTATTAATGCGTGATGGCAGTCAGGCCGCTCATAGAGAACACTGATAGTAATGAAGGTGATCACATGGGGGAAACGTGCGTGATCTGACCGTGAAGCTCATCACGCTGCGTTAATATTTAATAGATGATTTATTGTACAGTAATAGCGAGTAGGTGAGGAGGTAGAGCTCACACTGAAAGGTAAATACTGATGATGGTGTGACTTTATAATATTATGTTTGCAGTATTTGTCTGACGCTCTTCTCCAGAGCGACTTACAAAATCACTCGTACTACAGGGGCGGGCCAGGGTAGTGTTAGGAGTCTAACCCAAGGACTGTCCAAGTTGAGTACACTCAAATATCCACAAAACACTATATAGTGCACGACATAGGGTACAGACACCACTACCAAATGTAGGGTTCCACAATTTGGTAGAGGGTTCCACAATTAGGGTTCCACAATTTGGTAGTGGTGTATGAAAACATAGTGCTACATTTTTGTAGTGCACTGCAACAATCCCACAATGCACCACAATAAGTAGTCTACAAACAATATCTGTACCCTACTCACTATGTAGTGCACTACTTTGAGGATCAGTCATTTTCAGTGCACTCTCACAATCCCACAATGCAACACAATAAGTAGTCTACAAACAATAGCTGTGTCTGAAACTGTGCCCTACTCACTATGTAGTGCACTACTTTGGGGTTCAGTCATTTTTAGTGCACTACAACAATCCCACAATGCACCACAATAAGTAGTCTACAAACAATATCTGTACCCTACTCACTATGTAGTGCACTACTTTGAGGATCAGTCATTTTCAGTGCACTCTCACAATCCCACAATGCAACACAATAAGTAGTCTACAAACAATATCTGTGCCCTACTCACTATGTAGTGCACTACTTTGGGGTTCAGTCATTTTTAGTGCACTACAACAATCCCAGAATGCACCACAATAAGTAGTCTACAAACAATACCTGTGCCCTACTCACTATGTAGTGCACTACTTAGGGGTTCAGTCATTTTATTAGTGCACTGTAACAATCCCACAATGCACCACAATAAGTAGTCTACAAACAATACCTGTGCCCTACTCACTATGTAGTGCACTACTTAGGGGTTCAGTCATTTTTAGTGCACTACAACAATCCCAGAATGCACCACAATAAGTAGTCTACAAACAATATCTGTGCCCTACTCACTATGTAGTGCACTACTTAGGGGTGACGTCGTGTTAGGAGTCTTGCCCAAGGTCTCCTATGGGTGTAGGGCAGCATATGGTCACCCAGACCGGGAATTGAACCCCTTGGTGTTATCCGTTATCTGTTGTGCCACACCAACCTCCTAAAAATGAACTAAAATGACCTAAAATCCCATAATAACCACTTTTTGTTCCGTTTCTCAGCTTGACAAAATAAAATAAAAAATATATTAATATTTTTCTCTGACTTTTATTGAAAGTTAACAAGATTTTTTTCTTCTGTATAAAAAGTGAAAACAGGTCACCGGCATGGCGCGCACTCCGGCTGATTTCCGGTTCATTATTTATTTATTTAATTAATAATTATTTATTTATTACACATATTTGTAGGTTTTTAAATGTGATTAATATCAAAATTATTAATTGAATTATTTTGATCCAGTCCGAGTTTTTTAATGAAACAGCGAAACCTAAAGACTCCCAGCAGAACTTACTCCTGATTGGCTGCTCCGTCTCGCCCCGTCCAATCAGATCGCTGCTTGCTGGCGGTGGGCTGCGCCAACATGGCGGCTTTCTGAGTTTGCGAAGGAAGAGCTGCAGGTGTAAATAAACAGCGCAGGACTCGCCCGCTGGCCCCGCTCTCTAGCCCGTCTGCCGTGGAGCAGCTGCCGCTCGCACAGGGGGGCGAAGATGTCGAGTGACGGCGGTAAGAAGCAGTTCTGGAAGAGGAACACCGCCAAAGTGCCTGGCAGGTGAGTGACGTGTTCATGCTAGCTATAGCTAGCCCTGTAGCTCGGCTAGCTCTGCAGCCGGTTCTCCACAGGGCTCGGTCCAGTCCGGAGATCCTCCCCGGCCCAGCCTGCCTCCCTCCCGCACACTACCGGGCGATGGCGGTCGTCTGGGGTCGGCTCCGGCTCTCACTGCTCGGACAGACTCACACCCATACAGCTCTGCAGCTAGCCGGCAGCTAACCCGGCTAACCAGCCAGTGTCCAGCTCTGTCCAGATCACTGAGATACGCTATTATTATTATTAATATTATTAATATTATTATTAATATTATTAATATTGTTATTACATGTGTCTGTAAAGCTGTGTAGAGGTGGGAGTGTGCTTATGGACAGGGCCAGCTAGCTACTAGCTAGTTCCTGGTGGTGGCCAGCAGACCTGGAAGGCCTCAGCTCTGGAGCCCAGACTTCATTCCTCCTGGTGTGCAGTGGTCAGCACCTACCAAGAGACCAGGCTCACTGATGCTCATGGAGGTCTTGTGGAGTCCATGCTTCAGGACACCAGCCTTTCTGAGACCTCGTCCTAAACCCATAGGCTTTATTAATGTGGAGCTGGTCCTCCTCTGCTCCTCTAAGCTCTACCACCAGCACCACCACCAGCAGCAGCAGCACCACCACCAGCAGCAGCAGGTCTGGAGCTCAGGCTTTTCTGCACTCGGCCCTGACCCCGCTCTGTGCTTCACTATGGTGGTGGCTGAGCTGCTCTCTGTGAGCTGTTCCTCTAAACTCTTCCACTGTTCAATAATAATAATAATAACACCACTCACAGCTGATGGAGGAAGATCTAGGAGGAAGGTCTAAAGTTCACCAGCTGACTTGTTGCTGCTGCTGTTGTTGGTGCAGCGGTGCTGAGCTCCTATTACATACAGAACCACGCTGGAGCTCAGTGAGCTCTTCAGAACCTCCCGTTCTGTCACTGATGTGTGAAGGAAAGGCAGACTGCAGGGCTAGAGGCTGGAGTTTATATTTGTACAGCTGTGATGCAATGGGCCTGAATAAAACACCTGAATTCAGTGATTAAGAGGTGTGTCCCGATACTTTTGTCAATATAGTGTACTCGTTGTATTGTGCTGTGCTGGGTTTTCTGGATGTAATTAATGAACAGAATTAATGATTTAATGATTCTGACATGTCTGGTCGTTTTATTACTAAATATTCTGACCTTGTTGATCTTTTCTTCTTTGCAGTATACAGCATGTTTATGGAGCTCAGCATCCTCCATTCGACCCTCTTCTGCACGCTAAGTAAGTCCACATGCACTCAGAGGTCTTTATATATGCTTCTATAGGATTCCTACTCACTGTCTCTTAGCCCTCTGGGCTCTGGGTTTCTATTATTAATATTAATTAATTATATATTAATGTTATATATATATATTAATATACATTATAACATAATAATATATTAATAATATATAAAATGTGGAAATACGGTTTAACTGAATCTGTAGACTCCGCCCTCTCCGTTGCATCTCATTGCCAGATCGTACGTGACTCACATCCGGAGTTACAAGGCTGTGAAGACAGGTCGAGATACTCGTCTCCGCCTCTCACCCTGTCTGACTGGTAGACTCATTTGTCTGTCATCTGCCTCGCATCTGTAATTGGTGGATTTGTGTGTCCCTCTGTAGGTTTGTGTGAAACTGACCAGTGGACTCACAGAAACTCGTCTACTGCCTCTCTAGCTGTTTATGAATGACTATATTCATACATTCCACTGCTTTGAGGAAGCTAAGGCTCTGGTAGACCCATTTCAAACGCAAAATATAGATCACATGATCTGACCAGCTCTCAGGATTGGCTAAAATAATGGCCGATCACATATTTCCACTGAAAATCAGCTGATATGATATGTAGCCGATCGATCGTTCAGTCTCTCTCTCTCTCTTTCTCTCTCTCTCTCTCTGTCTATATATATATATATATATATATATATATATATATATATATATCTATAAATATATCTCTATCTATCTATCTCTCTCTCTCTCTCTCTCTCCCTCTCTCTCTCTCTCTTTCTCTCTCTCTCTCTCTGTCTATATATATATATATATATATATATATATCTATAAATATATCTCTATCTATCTATCTCTCTCTCTCTCTCTCTCTCCCTCTCTCTCTCTCTCTCTTTCTCTCTCTCTCTCTCTGTCTATATATATATATATATATATATATATATATCTATAAATATATCTCTATCTATCTATCTCTCTCTCTCTCTCTCTCTCCCTCTCTCTCTCTCTCTCTATATATATATATATATATAGATATTAGATAGATATTAGATAGATAGATAGATATAGATAGATAGATATGTATATATGTATGTATGTATACACACATTCCCCACATTCTCGATTCCCGGGCTCGGCAAGCTGCCACTGTTGGGCCCTTGAGCAAGGCCCTTTACCCTCTCTGCTCCCCAGGCGCTGGAGTTGGCTGCCCACCGCTCTGGGTGTGTGTGTACTCACTGCCCCTAACACACGTGTGTGTGAGTGTGTGTTCACTACCAGATGGGTTAAATGCGGAGGACACATTTCGCTGTGCGGTACCTTTTTACCTTTACCTTTATTTATATATATATATATATATATATATATATATATATATATATATATAGATAGATAGATAGATAGATATTCTGTGCAATACTCAAATTATACTGTTTATGTGCAAAATAACTCAAGAGGTGCAACAATTCGATCTGCCTTATGCAGTATGTTCCATATTATCACAATTACTGCCACTTTACCACTTTATTATATTTATATAATTTATATACATGTACATATTAATTTTTCTCCCTTTTTGTTTGATATTTAATTTTATATAGTGTTTATTTTTATGTGAACAGTTACAACTGTATTCTATCAGATTGTGAAATTGACATTTCGACATTGTGAGACACAGTATACTTTTATGAGCATATGGTCAATATTGTCTGTCAGTGTTTAGAGAGAACTGACCAACCGCCCGTATCATGACAATAAATAAAACCATATAGAAATCCCTGTATTTAATATGGGAGAGTATTTAGATAGGTGTCTGGATCTACACACCGGCTGGAGTAAACTTTAGGAGTTAAGTGAGTGCAGGTGTCTGATCAAGGCTGCAGTTTAAAAAAAAACTGATTGATTCTGTTGTGAAAACCAAGCTTGTGGTCAGAAATACCCAAATCCGTCCTTCTTTCTTTCTGCTGCTCAGCAGTCTTTAGAGACTTGCGTTCTTCATTTTCTGGTTCAGGTGCAGTTCTTTGCTGGTTGTAAGGGAAGGTGTTTGGGAGGATAACGAACATAATTAGAGGATTGTCATGTAAATGTGGCTCCTGAATGGAAGGAAGGAGGAACTGTTCGTCTGTTCCAAGCTCTTAATGAGATGTTGAGTGTGAAATTTGTGAGGATTGTTAAAAACCATTGTTTATTTTCCGTGCTCTGGGCCGAGGTTATGTATTCTTTTTTTGGGGACTTGGCCTAGTTGGTGCCTATTTTTACACAGTGTAACCTGGCAGAATAATTCATGTGAGGTGTTCATTTATTGGTTCAGGGTTCGACAATAGTTAAGGCAAGTAATAATAGTTAACAATAGTTAAGTTCAACACTGACTCTGCTACTAATTTAAAAAATAAGCCATCGGGGCCACGGGTGGTCCTGCGGACTAAGGCGATGTCACCATGATCAGAAGGTCGCTGGTTCGAATCCCAGTCATGCTGCTAGCCAGGGCAGCCGAGGCCCTGAGAGAGCACAGTTGGCTCTCCCCCCACATCGGCCAGCCGTCACTGCCATGTCCCTCCATGTCCTGGTTTAACCTGGAAGAATAATTAATGTGAGGTGTTTTTTGGCATTTATTGGTTCAGGGTTCGACAATAGTTAAGGCAAATCATGTGACCACCTGGATACGCCTAGAAAAAAAAGATGTGTAAATTCTCAAATTCAAATTCTCAAATTAAAATTCTCATATTAGATCAGTATTGTTCTCCAGGGGGTTTGGGGTGACTGCAGACCACAATATATACATGTTGCCCACAACATTAGCACCACTGATTATTAACATCCTCAGTGACATCATCTATCAAGGGGTGGATCTACATATCAGGTGGTGTTGGGGTTAAAAGCAGGAGAAATGGACAAGCGTAAGAATTCTTTTTATTGGGAATATAAAAAACGTATATATAAAATTTTAATTTGACTATATTGTTTTTTTTATGCCACTTTTCCTTCCTCAGGGTTAATTCTTCATTTCTGTTCTTATTGGTGGAAGTAGCAGTAGTAGCTCCCTTGATCTAATTTTTTGTCTGAACCTCTTCTCAGTCTTATTCCTGATGTAACTTGTGAGTCTTTGCCCCCCTGGGGTGAAAAGATGTTTCACTTGCCATCGACCAAATCATGTGACCGTCTCCCGCTTCCTCCCCCTCAGTTTGATCAAAGCCGGAAACAAGCCCCCCTCGACGAGCACGCCAGGCAAGCCGAAGAAAGCCACCACCTTCCAGGAGTTTGAGAGCATCACCAGCGATGCCTGGGACGTCGGAGACGACGACGACGAGCTCTTGGCCATGGCCGCCCAGAACCTGAACATCGAGGTCGTCATGGAGACAGCCAACAAAGTGATCGAGAACCACAGCAAGCTTCAGGAGCGAAGGCAGCAGCAGCAGGATGAGGTATTCGAGCCTGAGGAGAAAGAGGAAGAGGAGGGGCATGAGGACGACGAAGAGGAGCAGGAGGAAGAAGAGGAGGCGGCCGAGACGACAGCGGAACTGTCCTTCAGCTTGGAGCGCCTCCCCCACAGCGACAGTAGGCTGGTGAAGTCCCACAGCGAAGCACCCATCGGATCCCCGAAGGGTCAGTATCCATCTTTTATGCAGGAATGAGAGAATAGCAGCATATCGTCACGGTCACGCAAAAACCTTGTATCTCCATTTTTCTCTTTTTTCACTTTCTGCATTACCTGAATCTTGCAGCTGCTTTTTTATGCTGTATCAGAACTTGATCAATGGACCAATAGAAAGTAAAGTTACAGATGTGGAGATACAAGATTTTAGCAGGACAGCAATGTCATACAGTTACGTGCAAATGTTTGGGAACCCTTGGCTTAATGAACACTGACTCTGCTACTAATTAAAAAAATAAGTCATCGGGGCCCCGGGTGGTCCTGCGGACTAAGGCGGTGTCACCATAATCAGAGGGTCGCTGGTTCGAATCCCAGTCATGCAGCTAGCCATCTCAGGGCTGCACAATTGGCCTTGCTCTCTCTGCAGGGTGGGTAGGTGGCGCTCTCCCCCCACATCGGCCGGCTGTCACTGCCGTGTCCCTCCAGGCGCGTTGCTGGCTGCTTGACTGCGTAGGCGTTGAAGGGGGCGTGTGCTAGTCCACCTTTACTGGTGATGGAGACATTGTGGGCAATGGGGGGAGACTATGTACCGGTTGGGTAATTGGTGATTCAAATTTGGGTAAAATCGGGTAAAATGTATTTTAAAAATATATAAAAATAAGACCTCATATCTGCACTAAAGTTCTTATAGCATGGAATGCTTTGCAGAAGGCCTCTAGTTCTTCTGAAGATGCTTTGTGGATGGTCTTGCTGCACAGCTTGTTTAAGATCTATCCACAAGTGTTTCAGGATGTTTAGGTCAAGGTAGTGCTGGGCGATATGACCACATTAATACTGCGATTAATTCACCATTATACAAGCTGCTCCATGTTACTACCAAATTGCAGACAGTAGATGGACACACAGTGGGGAAAGTACTGACCGAATTGGAAAAATGTTAAAACAGGGTTTATATAAACAAAAGCAATGAGATTATGTAGATTAGAGCGTTTGAGTGTTAATTTTGATGAATTTCAGGTAATTACCAGCCTTTTCTATCCTCTTTCCTTCCTCCTTTCACTTGTGTCACTGGCAGCAACACACCCTCACACTTCACAGTTGGCAATGCAGTTTCTTTTTTCACTCCAAATAAATCTGCACTGACTTCATCAGTCACAGCACTTCCCCCAAACCTGGTCTGACTTTACTTGATGCACTATTTCATATTTCTGATGTTGAGGTTAGTGATCAAGGGTCTTATGGCTCCTTCATGAAGATTGTTTGACTGGTCACTGGATCCACACGGCTGCCAGGTGAGGCAATATCCCAGGCTGTACATATTTTACCCCAACAATAGGAGGGTGAGGTCTAGCACGTCCAGCCACCGCCTCTTCTCCAGCTGCCGGCTCACGAGTGCAGCATCTCGCTTTTCTGGAATGGAGTGTAGTCAACCTAGCGTCACCATTTCCCTGCCTTGTGTTCTAGTGTATGATCCTTTCCTTGAAGACGTTCTGCACGTTCGGTGGTTTTAATCGTCTGGTCTGTTCAGTTTTGACGTGGGAAAACTGGTCATTTCACATTTTTGCGACGCTGTGTGTAATTACATGCAGTACACCTGAGGGCAACAAGCTTGAGCTACAGTAACTCTCACATACAGTCGTTTTCATACGTGGTATGCTTTTGCAATACAGTAGAACAAAGCTCCACTCGCGTGACTTATTGCTTTGCCTTTCTTACCAGCATATGAGCATTGCAAATGAGCTAAGAGCTGAAGAGGTAGAGGTAGAGGAGCATACCCCGTGGATTTGTCCAGACCCAGGTTGCTGCACACTTTTCAACGAGTGTGTGTGTGTGTGTGTGTGTGTGTGTGTGTGTGTGTGTGAGTGAGAGAGTGTGTGAGATAATGGAGACAACAGCCAGTCTCTAGAAAGCGATGCTGTCTGAAGCTCAGACGCTTATCTGCCTGCAGTGGAGACCGGGGCAGTGATGCTGTCTGCTCCTGCTGATCCCCAAACCCCCCCCCCACCGTCTCGACCTGCGGCAGCTGATATCTGTGATTCGCAGCAGCCGGGCCCGTCGATCTCCTCTGTTTGGGGGCGGCTTGCTGTGATAATGGAGTCCCGTCTGTTAATGGAGTCTGTTCTGTCGTTGATCGGCGAGTGTGGAACCGCGAGACCGCCCCGTCAGAGTTTCCGGTCCTCGCTCAACAGAGATTGGCGTTGAAGACTCTCGCCACAGCAGCGCCCCCTTTAGGCGGGTTGTGTAATGATGTGCTAAAGCCGACGCCACAGAAATGTGAAGTATTCAGACCCGTTTTCCACATCAGAACTCGACACACCAGAAGATAAAACCACCAAATGTGCAGAACGTCTTCAAGGGAAGGGTTCTATTCCTATTCCCCACTAAACGGGTAAATGGTGACACCAGGCTGAGAACCTAAAATTCTGCCTTATCTGATCAGAGATAAGCTGATAACCCGAGGAGCCGCCAAGCAACTTTTTTTTGTGTAAAATACCTTTTCCTAAGGGTTCCTCAAAGCACATTCAGAGGTTCCTCCGCTGTTTCAAACTGAAGAACCTCTAAAGGTTCCTCAAGGATCCTCTACTTTTAACAGTGTAGAACATTCCCTAAAGGACCTTAAAGGTTCCTCCACAGTTTCCACAGAAAACCCCCTAAAAGTTCCTTGAGTAACTCCTACTTTTAACTGTGTAGAAGAAAAACAGTTCCTTGAAGGTTCCTCAAAAGAGGTTCCTCCACAGTTTCAGATGAAAGAACATTTGTTCAGGGAGCGTAAACTGATAACGGTGTACAGTACATACATTTTTTCCTCCTTATTTCAGACTGTCAGTTTTCTAAAAGTTGTTCGGGGGATTTAGGAGCACGTTCTAGATATGTCTGCGACCAAGTGAGATGGATTTCACTCTTAACATTTATTAAACGTGTGAAAGGTAGTGTATAAGAGCACAAGCAGGAGCGCTTTTTAGGTTGTGTGGTTACAGCGAAGCTGAACTGAATGCAATATTGAGCTAATTATTTATTTATTTATTTATTTATTTATTTATTATAAAAACACTCGTTTTTAAAGTGGCTTTTCAATGTGGCTCTTGAACGAAACATTCCCAGTTCATCAGAACACAGCAATATGCAATTTACTCATCCAAGCTCTGATGATCTGTTATCGAGGCCACTTCCACTGTTGGACTGGAAAGCGCGATTGATCTTTCATCAGCTTTCATCAGCTTTTACTCGAGAACTACAACTATTATTGTGTCTTTTTTTTTTTTTTTTTTTTTTTTTTTGAGTGTTTGGGGGGGGCATTCTGTTTCCAACCTGCAGCATCGTCACACCCCCTCTCTCTGTGCTGAAAGCAATGGCTTGACCAGGGTTCAGCACCTCTTCTGAAATGGAAAATGATAAAATGCAGGCAGTATTGTATGTAGCGTTTAAAGGAGGGAGGCAGGGAAGGGGTCATTCGTGTTGTCGGCCGGTGAAAGAGATTGAAAACGCTGGCCTGACCTTATCCCTCCAAAGCGGGTCAGAATAACAGCACGTCAGATTAAATAAGTTTAGTATGTGGACGCAGTGAGCTCGCCTGTGTGATTTATGCTGCTTCTAATGTTTCTGTGCTTATGACAGAACCAATAATAAGGTCCATGAGAGTCACGGCTGGTCTTTTACTGCATGCGCCCTCCCTCGCCAGAGCCTACCCTGTGATCTTGACCCCTAGACACGCTCTTTATACCTTCATAAGAATACTTTTTTCCCTTTGATTTCTTTTAAGATGAAAAATAAATATGGACAAAAGTATTGAGACACCTGCTCATTCATTGCTTCTTCTGAAATCAAGGTAAGTAGTATTAAGAGTTTCTCCTGCTTTTGTTGGAGTAACTGTCTCTACTGTCCAGAGAAGAAGACGACTTTCTTCTAGATTTTGAAGCAGAGCATTGCTGTGAGAATTTGATTGCATTCAGCGACAAGAGTGTGGTAGTCTCCCAACTCCCAAACACTGAACCCCAAAAGTACTGGATGGAGCTCCACCACCATCGTTCCAGAGGACACAGCTCTTCCACTGCTCCACAGCTCAGTGCTGGGGGGCTTAATACCCCTTTATAGCCCACGCCTGGCATTAGGCAGTATGGTTCATATAGGTTAGCCAATAGGTTCATGATTACTATCTGTTCCAGAGAGTTCCTATTCTACTGGCAGCGTTTCTCTACAGGTACTAGACAAGCTGTGTGTGTGTGTGTGTGTGTGTGTGTGTGTGTGTGTGTGTGTGTGCATTTGCACATCTGTCAGCAATAAGTGCAGCTTAAAGTAGCCGAATAATTCATTCTAAAGGGTGTCCGCAAACATTTGGACGTGTTGTTGTGTATCTCTCCTTATTGATGTGGGTTTCATTGCTGCAGTCTCTCAAGTGATCGCCGCTGACCTTGGTGGCACTCAGGAGGTCCTATATTCTGCCTCACTATTTAGCGCCTGTCCGCCGCAGAGTGGCCAGGAAGGTGCCAGTGCTTCATGCGTGGTCATTATCCCCTGAGTGTAGAGTAATGATTGCTGTTTTGCTACACATGCAGTTAGCATTACATAATTATATGTTATTACATCATTATAATTTTTAACTAGGAGTGTAGAGTATGGCTACCCTAATTAGCCATAACATTAAAAACACTGACATGAGAAGTGAATACCATTGATTATCTGGGATCTACATATCAGGCAGCGAGTGAACAGTCAGTTCTTGAATGGACAAGCGTAAGAATCTGAGACACTTGGACAAGAAGAACCAAACTGTGATGTTCTAGACAGTGACTGGGTCATCAGAACATCTCCAAAACATCAGGAGCAGGTCTTGTGGGGTGTTTACCTGTCAGTACCAACCACAGGTGCTCCACTATGGCTTGTTCAGTATCCACTATGAAGTATTTAGAATCTACTGTGAATTACTCCGTGCAGTGGGGCAAGCCTGATCCAGAGGGTAGGCAAGCACTTCAGACCACAAATGGACTGACTGAGCAGACAGCAGGGGACAGCTCAGCACATGGGGGAGGGAGAGGGGAGAAGGAATACAGAAAATAAATAAACTGATCCAGGACCATGACTAGACTGGTGTACGGCCTGTAAATTAGATAGACGGTAGTAATAGTAGATTAGAAAGAGCAGTAAGGATCAGAAACCTGTCTGATGTTTGTTTGTTTGTAAGTAGTTTGGGTATCGGCCCACACACAGGCCTTTCGGGTTCAAAGGTTAACGTTGTAGTGGTGATGTTTTTTTTCTTCCTGCAGAGATGATTGGAGAACGTTCAGCACTACACAGGCAACAGTCGCTCCCTCACCGGCCGGTCATTCCGCTGGTGGCCCGCATGGCAGATCAGAACACGTCCGGCACCCCGGCCATGACTGAGAGAGAGGCTTCCAGACTGGACAAGTTCAGGCAGCTGCTGGCGGGGCCTAACACAGATCTCGGTAAGGTGCTGCCGTACACACATGGACTTTCCTGAGGGAACAGCTTTAGCTAGATGAGACCTTCAGTTCAAGCACATTAGTAAGCTGGTTTAATGCACCATAGATTTCAACACACACACACACACACACGTACGTCACCTCGCCTAAGAGAGCATCATTATGGGAGCACTTCATTGAGAAGTTTGACAATGAGACTTGAGCCCATTTCACACCAGATAAGCATCATATGCAGTGAAAGTAAGAAATACTTACTTTCAACTCCAAAAAAGCTGTTTTTCAGTGTTTAATGACCTGATATTGTACATTTTTCAAGATTACTACATATATAATACTTTATATGATACTGCATTTGTACTGATTATAGATGGAAACCACTACCACTCGTTTAGCCAGTGTGAAAGGCTACATCAGTTGGTATAGGAGTGTATTGGCACAGACCCTGAAGCTGAAAATGGGCTTGACCACTTATAATCTTTATGCTCTGTACGTAAGCTCTCATTTGTACACTGTTAGAATCGACCTCACTTTCAAAGAACCTGGAAATAGAGTTCTGTGGCACTTCTGGTGCACAAAATCTTCATTTACTAATTCAAAAAAATCTAAATTAATTAATCTAGGGGTTATATAGTGTTAAATATAGTTAGGATATAGTGTTAACACATGATCCTTATTCTCAAGTACTGTAGTATCAAGTAAATTATGAAACACTTAATATGGAATAGGGATGCACCGATCCGATACTAGGATCAGATATTGGTCCAGAAATTAGCTGGATCTGGTATTGGATAATTAGTCTGATTTAAAGGGCTGATTCATTCACGGAACCAGATTCTCACACTGACGGTATTTTAGGCTTCATAACCCTGGATCAGAATAACCAACAGACATCATACACAGATCTTAGCGAACAGCAAGACTCCCCCTGTCTAACCAGCAGGACACCCTCGACCTGCCATCAACTATCAGCAAGGAATCTAGATTCCAGTCTTCCATATGAGGAGGCCTGAGAAAGGGAGGGGCTGCTCGCTCCTCTTTAGTCTCACAGACTTCCAATTTCAGAATAAAAGTCCTGAGCCCAGACAGCACTGTGCCGAGGTCCAGCACAGTTATTAATTTAGTGATCAATAAACAGAAATTGGGTTTATTTGTTAGTAAAGTTATGATTACGTCAATCCGGATGCCTTAAGTCTCTCCCAGATGGTAAGGAATATGGTATCGGATCGATATCGGGTATCGGCCAATGCGCAAAGTTCATATATCGGTATCTGAATCAGAACAGGAGAAATTGAATCGGTGCATCCCTGATATGTGAGAGAGCTATTCCGGCCAAAATATGCAATTAAGCTATAATTATTCCTAACATTTTCAAATTGATTCAGTTAAATGAGCTCCTTTAGACTAACACCTCTTGACTCATTTGAGCATTTTTCCACCTCTGCTTAATGAACGTACGACTCAGTGACGCTTTATAAGATGTCAGGAATACCCAGGTAGATGAAACCATGACCTCTACAGGCTATATGGGAATGAACTGGAGCAGTGCCATGGCCTGGCTGGACCTCATCCTGGAGGGTGCTTCAAATAAAAGTCCATCACTTTGTCCTATTGAAATATCCATCAAATAACCGCAGAGATCTGATGAGGGGAGAGGAGTGCTGTTAATCAAGCCTTTTAAAGCCAGGCGTGCTGGATGAAGCCAGTCTGACGCCACTCACTTCTAAGCAGGGTGACCACATTAACGCTGCGTTCACACCGCAAGCGGCACAATCGCCCAGCGCCAGATGAATCGCTGGCCGTAAGACCACCGCATAAACAAACAGAGCCTGTGTAGGCTTTATTTATTCACTGAATGTTCACAGCCTTCATCCAAAACACTGCTACATGCTAATTTACTCAATCTGCTGATGTTTAAAGAAAATGGTAGCATTCTTTAGCAAAACATTTGGAGGTTACTTGTCCTGCAGCAATGCTGAACCCTTCTCCAGCATATTATTCCTCTGTGAATACGGGAGTGATTGGCTCGCTGACTGCTGAAGCCCATTGCCTCTGTTTGGCAAAAGGAACAAATCTTCAGTAGGATTCAAAACGGTTTTCAGGGACAGTGAGAACCTGAAGTGTTCTGATTGGTAGTTGCCGCTAAATTCGCTCTCTTCACGTCACTGAACACCGCTGAGTGTCGCTGACTCTCATTGAATAGAAATGACTGGTCAGACACATCTGACACTCGTTATTGACTGGCCAAAACTGTCCCCCTACGCAGGACTAATTGTAACAGACTAAGGGGCGAGCTGTAACCGCTGAAACTGCTGGCAAGGGGGCGCAATCCAGTTAACTATGCAGTTTGAACCTGATGAGCCTTCCAGCATTAACATACGGGCACCACATTAAGCATGAAACTACAAAACCGAGCCTGAAGTAAACAGCAGCCATTCAAAATCAGTTCATTTCTATAAATGAAATGTACTTATTTATTCATGTTTATTATAATGAATTATTTTCTTTTATATATATAGTTAATAAATAAGTGTGTTTTATTTGTAGAAATTAGTTTTGAATATATAAGGGTGGTGGTGGGGGGGTATGAATCTCTGTTGTCTCTGTTGTAGGAGACTATCACCTGTGGTTGTATTAAGCTAACCTTACTGTTATGAACACACAGCATAGCAACACACAGCTCCTGGTGAATAAGATACCTTCATGACTCTACATGATGTCTTTAGGATGAATTTCGAGAATGATATATTTGAATACGGCCCAAATTTGAGATTAGATCTCTATAGGATTGTAAGTAAAGCACATTTTACGTGAAGAATTGCACCATGCTGGGGGACCATGCTGCATTTTATTCAGTGGTAATTTTAATATTATAAAGTTATTATAAGGCTAAATATATATTTTACTTAAGTGCTGCCATTGCAAAGGCATGGGGAACCTCATAGCTGTCATGAGGTGAAATCAAGTAAACACACAGCAGTACCACAACTACCCAAACCAAACATACACTGATCAGCCATAACATTAGTACCACTGACCGGTGAAGTGAGAAACACTGATGATCTTTATCTACAGTGGGATCCTCATCTGTCTAGGGTTGGATCTACATATCAGGCAGCAGGTGAACAGTGATCAGTTCTTGAAGGTGATGTTGGTGTTAAAAGCAGGAGAAGTGGACGAATGTAAGAATCTGAGACATCTCCAGAACATCTCCAGAACATCAAGCTTTTGTGGTATGCAGTGGTCACTAATAGAGCACTGTGCGCTATATGGCAATATTTCATCATATTGTGATCAATTTTATTATCAATCTGCTTTTATGAGTGTATCAGGGATATCGTTAGTGCTTAAAGAGCACTGATTATCTGCCCGTTTCATTACAAAGAGTGTAATCAGTCTTTTTTTGATATTTGATTCAATGGAGTGCAGCATATTTTACGTAAAAATCACAGTACAGTAGTTTTTTTACGCTGTTGGTAAATGTTATCTACATGACACAATATTGCAATAAATATTTAATCAAAATTTTTTTTTATAAAATCATAAAAAAGTCTTTAAATATCATTATATACAATTGTTCCAGATCGCAGATCTAGTCAGTACCTACCAAAAGTCGTCTATGACTAACCTTAACTAACCCCAACCAGCGACAGGGTCATGGGCATCTAAGGCTCACTGATGCTCATGGAGGTCCCATCTCACAAACTTATAGGACTGCTGTAAAAGATCTGCTGCTGATGTTAGTCTTGGTCCCTGCTACCACAGCAGGACGCCTTCAGGGGGTTTTGTAGAGTCCATGCCCCAAATGGTCAGATACTGTTATGACGGCACAAGGGGGACCTACTCAGTATTAGGCGTGTGGTGTTAATGTTATGGCTGCTTGGTGTTGAAGCCAAACGTACATACTTAAATAGATCTTTGCTTGATTAAATGATTCATTTTATACAAAGGAAAACCTCTTATAGAATATATATATTTTTATGGATTATTAAATATGCTTCTACAGAGCATCTTAAAGGTTTCCACTCCAATAATAATAAGAACCCTTCTAGTGCTTCTAGTGTATAATGCACATAGTAAAATACAAAATGTTTGAAATGTTATTTTTTCTCAGTTTTCTTATCATGTGCCTTAATTATTTTTATATTTTTAACATTCTGAAAAACATTAGCTACAACTCTTGTTTGATCAGTTTTTGTTTTGGCTCCAAGCGCTGCATCAGATCTGCATGATTACAGGTGAGTTGAGATAATGAGTCTCAAACAGCAGACACACAAAAAAACAACAACCCACAGGCCTAACGCGATTGTGGCTGGAGTGTTGGTTCGGAGCTTTATGTACATAAGCATCTGTAGCTCTGTAGAGATCAATGCACAATTACACCAGTCTCATCCTACATCAGAAACTTTGGCACTTCATAAAAGTTTCAAGGACTCCAGCTTTGCTCGTCCCATCTCCTGCGGTAGCTGTCAGTTTTGCAGGGATAAAAGCTCGTAGGCAGACTGATAATGAATGGAGTTTCAGGTGTAAAGACAGAGCTGGTGTGTGTGTTCTGAATAGCTAGCTAATAATCTCTTTTTGAGTTTCTATCCTCCTTATTCCCCTGCTGAATTATTTTTTTTACGCTATTTTATTATTAATTACATTCATGGCACTGGAGTTCTGCAGCAGTTCTCTCAGCACTGAGCTCAGACTATGGGATATTTCCTGATTTTTTAACAAGTTTTCAAAACCACTCTGAAATTCACTGCTCAGGGCCTCTAACGGGTCTGATGGTCGATACCGATTACTTTGAGGTTTGAGACCTTTCACCAGTCATTCTTCCATTTTGCGATCAGCTCGCAGACAGTTCAGAAGGCTATCTGATATACTTTTTTTTTTTTTTTTAAAGAGATGGTCAGATTTAGTTCATCAGAGGACATGGGGCACTCTCTTTTTTTCAAGCAAAAGCTTCTGTTGGTGATGGGATACTGTTCAGGGTTTTAAATTGAGTGCAGTTAAGTCCAACTCAACCCAAATCATAGCACCTAGTTTTGAATTCATTCATGACTGTTGCCCAACATTATTTTGCCTGAACTGAACTAAAATCCAACTGCAGCCTACCAGAGTATAGAAAGTAAAAGAGAATTCTGCTGATATTTTGAAATCTTTCAGAGCTGAATCTTTAAGATTTTAAAGGAATGTCATGGTTGGGGATAAATGTGGCAGATGGCTGACCTGTTATAACGGTAAAGTCACTTAGCTGGCTGAGGTTGAGTCACTCTGGTAATCGGCCTGGGAAACATCCGAGCCACTATGTAGTTACCTTGGTGGTGAACCTGGGAGAACATCCAAACCACTGCGTAGAGTAACTGTGGTGACAGCCATGGGGACCATATAAGCTGCAATGTAGAGGAACCTAAGGAAACATCCAGGCCGCTGTGTAGAATTGATGGTGATAGACCTGGGAAACCTCCAGGCCGCTGTGTACAATTGCTGGTGATAGACCTGGGAAACCTCCAGGCCGCTGTGTACAATTGCTGGTGATAGACCTGGGAAACCTCCAGGCCGCTGTGTACAATTGCTGGTGATAGACCTGAGAAACCTCCAGGCCGCTGTGTAGAATTGATGGTGATAGACCTGGGAAACCTCCAGGCCGCTGTGTAGAATTGATGGTGATAGACCTGGGAAACCTCCAGGCCGCTGTGTAGAATTGATGGTGATAGACCTGGGAAACCTCCAGGCCACTGTGTAGAATTGATGGTGATAGACCTGGGAAACCTCCAGGCCACTATGTAGTCACTTGGGTGGTAAATCTAGGGAAACATCCAAGCCACTATGTGAAATAACTCCGGCTGACCTCCTTTAAAAGCAGATGGTAAACGCAGGGAGGAAGAATAAAGCAGAGAGGAAAACTAAAGAAGGGTAAATACAGGCTGAAATCTGGGCTGTGAGAAATACAAATGCAACCCAGGCCGCACAGATATTTAAGAAATGACGTCTGAACCCGACTGAACCCAGCGTATATTGTCAGGTCCCTCAGGTCCACACACTTTTTTGCTTGTTTTCTTTTACCTCCTGTAGCCTAGCAGAAGATCTAGAACTGCAGTAATCAATGAGGAGAAACGGCCGTAATGGAAGGTTAAGTACATCTCATGCATGAAGTCTCCTGAGCTGACAGTCTTTTTTTAATCATTGAATGCTCTGTGAGTTTTTCTCTAAGCTCTGAAAGATTTCAGGCCTTCAGCGGTGAGTATTGGACGTTGTGCTTTTTTCCTGTGCAGCAGATGACTAAGGCTTTATTCTGTCTCCAAGGCTGTTTGCTCTGAGAGTTGGGTATGTTTGATCGATTGTGAAAGCTGTTTTCTGTCTTGTGTGCTGTCCAAAAAAAGCTGTCTTTGGTTTACCTGAAAACTGTGCTGAAAAGTTATTAAAACCAGTGACTGCAGAAAACATGGCCAGTGCAATGTCTTTCAACAGTCAAGCAGACACAGGTCTGACGCCTCTGCTGGCTGGTTGCAGTATGATGTGTACCCCTGCCCATTCGCAGATGTTTCAGAGATCAAACTCCGCCCATTTTCCTCTAAAAATCAGTTTTTAACCCTTACTCTGCTCTATCGTAAGAAGGCGGGGCTACGCTTAGGAATGAAGTGATTGACAGACAGACAGACAGCCTTGGCTGGAAGAAAGAGTAGAGGAACTTACATGAGCTGCACTTTTACTGTTGGAGCTGTTGTCCACTTACTGGACAGACTGGGAGTCCAGGGGGAAATCCCCTCTCTGCTTTTGGACTGGAAGCTCAGTGAAGACGGTCTGAGACACTGAGGCTTGGTCTGGGAGAAGGGGGTGGGTCTACCAAATGAGTACGGCAGGCTGGCGCCTGTATTTTGACTGGGTCGAAAGATGTCCACTGTATGGACAAAAGTATTGGGACACCTTCTCATTCATTGCATTTTCTGAAATTTACCATAGTAAGAAGAGTTTCTCCTGCTTTTGTTGGAGTGATTATCTCTACTAGATTTTAGGGGAGCATTGCTATGAGGATTTGATTGCTTTCAGTAACAACAGCATCTCTAACTCCCCAACCCATCCCAAAAGTACTGGATGAAGCTCCACCATCCATCCATATTCCAGAGAACACAGTTCTTCCACAGCTCCTCAATGCTGGGGGTCTTTATACCCCTCTGTAGCCCACGCCTGGCATTAGGCAGCATGGAGCCAATAGGGTCATGATGTTGATCTGCTCCAGAGAGTCCTATTCTATTGGCTGTAGTACTTCTCTACAGGGGCTAAACAAGCTCTATCTTGCACATCTTAAAGTAGCTGAATGAATTGATTAAAATGGGTGTCCACAAACATTTGGACATATAGTGTTTGTTAATTGCACTTTTTGCTTTGATTGATTTCCCTTGCAGTGATGTTGGACTGTGGGAGACACCCATAGAGCCGTGGGCAGAATGCACCGTACACTGGCGTAATCTTGACGACAGGTTGCATCCATCAGCAGACAGCCCCACAGGGGGATCACTAAAGCTGGAGGGAGGAATCTGGAGGTCCTTGAGGGTTGGCAGGGTCTCGTTTTTTATTTTTCCCACTTTGCTCTGCCTAAGCCGTCAGGGTTCCTGTCTTAATTTGGTTGTTGTTGCCTTATTAGATATCCAAACTGACGAGCCAGTCGCGGGGTGCCAGGATGAAATATGAACTTAATTCCCAGATACGTAATTACGATAAGGCGTGTGTGTGTGTGTGTGTGTGTGTGTGTGTGTGTGTGTGTTGGGGGAGAAAACATTGACAGAGATGAATCAGCCCGTTGTCCTTTCTGGGAGGTCGATGTCCTCGTCTCCCCTCCGTGACACGGCATCTGCAGCCGAGCAGCACATTGATCACCTTTTCCCTCCCTCTCCGTCTCGCCCACCAGCACACAGTTCCATTGCTTGGTCCCTCCATAGGGGGAGACATTGCCCTCTACTGTGGAGATCACAGTGCTGCTGTGAGGTAGGGAATAGCAGGAGATGGGGAGAGAGAAGCAGGCCTTAAAAGGAGAGGGAATTCCTACACCTGTAAAGCCTATATATTGATGTATAAACAACATGCCTGACTGACAGCCCTCCTTGACTGGCCCCAAAACGTGTCTGTACGTTTCCATGGCAACACACAGATCTTAAGGGTTGACTGAGGTTCTGATATCCGTAACGAGTTATCAGCCCAGATATACAGACAAGCTCGAGCTGCCCCGTGACCGCTTCGACAGTCTGCTACGCGCTGGTGCTTTGTTGGGACCTCCCGTCCGTTCTGTCCACCCCGTCACACGGCTGCTAAATTCCACAGTGAAGCGGAGAGGCGACGGGCGCTGGACGTTTTGCGGGACGATGGGGCGGATGGGGTGGAGGTTTAATGAAGTGGCTGGTTGGTGTAGAGGCAGGGTCAGGAGGCTTTGTGAAATAATGAAAGGCTTGTGTGTGAACCAGAAGCTTTATTGTGGCAAAGAGGGTCTGATGGATTACTTCCACGTGTGTGTGTGTGTGTGTGTGTGTGTGTGTGTGTGTGTGTGTGTGTGTGTGTGTGTGTGTTTATCAACCTTTAATCTCCTAGTCTTTGACCTTTCAGAGGTGACCCCAGCACGGACAGTGAAAGGCTATTTGTCATATGTGGCCTTCCTGAGTGAGGAGGAGGAGGAGGAGGAAGATGATGATGATGAGGAGGAGGAGGAGGATGGTGGCAGGGTGTTTTCCAGCTGGAAGGGTGTGTTGTGGTGTGTCTGATCCGTTCCAGAAGCAGTCAGGTCTCCTCTCTCTCTCTCGCTCTCGCTCTTCCTCAGTTCTGGTTTTAATGAGTGTGTCGCTCAGTGGCGGCGGGAGTTTTGGGATTTGGAGTGGGATCCAGTCGGAGGGTCAGTTTTACCTTCTTCTTTTCTTTTTTTGTACTTTCTCTTTCAGCGAGTGAAATTCAGAATCACACGAAGCAATTACTCCGTCGTGGTGTCTGCCGTTGCCATGGCGATGCACTGTCGTCCACTGGGGGTTTTGGACCCTGCTCGTGTCTTTCGAATCTCTCTCTCTCTCTCTCGCTCTCTCTCTCCCCCTTTGGAGCGCTCTCTCTCGCTCTTTCGCTCTCTCTCTCGCTCGCTCTCTTTTGAGCTCTCTCTCCCTCTCTCTGTTTTGTGCTCTCTTGCGTGTATTCTATCTCTTGTCACATGTTTTCTCTTTTTTTTCCTCATTCTTTCGCACGCTCTTTTTTTATTTTTTTTGGTACTCTCTCATGTGAGCTCTCTCATGCGCTCCTATCTGTTGTGCATGCTCTCTCTCTCTCTCTCTCTCTCTCTCTCTCTCTCTCTCTCTCTCTCTCTCTCTCTCTCTCTCTCTCTCTGCTGAAGTCATCTTTCCCCCCCTGCTTCTGCTGCACTACTGGCAATCCTGTTACACAGCAATTCAGTGTATTATAAGCTTACCATGCCTGCGATTTCACTGTTAATAGACGGCATCAAAGCATCGTGAGTGACAGCCTGATTAAATTTGATGCAGTTCAGCAGCGTTTGAGGGAACGGTATCGCAGCCGTGCACAGGGCGCTTTGTTTTGCGTGGAATTCGCCGGACGAGCGTTCCTGCTTTCCTGGAAAGAGCTGCACCAGCCTGCCTAGGACTCCTAGGGCTGCCCGTTGCCATATTTCCACTCCGACTAATGTTATTAAAGCACCTCAAAAATATATATATCAGGATACATCTGTAGGACAGTCTCACAGCACTGAACTCCAGGCCTCTGATTTTGAAATGTATAGAAAAGGCCTGTATGTATAGATATAGGCCTAGCTGCACATCACAGCTGATATGATACAGTACTTTACACTGTAGAAACCCTGGTGAAGCTTTGATCTGAGGTATTTCGGTGTGAATTAGTCATCAGGGCTGTGGATTCATGTGGATGTCCAGATTCTACAACAGGACCTCACCTGGAACATCTCAAGGTGCTCAGAACAACCTTCTGCGATATCAGAACGATGGCTACTGATGTTTAAACATGGGCCTGCTTTCCAAAATAATGGAAACACCAATTGTGTAGCTCTGATTGGTCAGGATATACAGTATATAAGCTAAATTAATTTGTTGGCCAAATGAATATCAAAGGATTGGTTAAAGAAGGAAGCTTCAACTGTACAACCTTGTTACTTGTTAGCTAGAGTTCATGGGTACATGGGTGGAGGTGTGTAGATGGTGCAGGAAAAGGCTAGTTTGAGTCATGTATAAAAGGCTAATTTTATGTTTCAGTGCCTAAACTCCGCCCATTTTCCTTCTCATTTTCCTCCTCTAAACTCTCTCTCCATCTCCAGTGTCTCCAAACTCCAGCAGTGAGTCTCCCTGTGCTGATATCGGCCTATGTTTTAGTCCCCCCCAGAAATCAGTTATTAACCCATACTCTTCTCTATTGTAAGAAGGCGGGGCTACACTTAGGAATGAAGTGATTGACAGACAGACAGTCTTGACTGGAAGAGAGCGCATGTCTGCAGCAGGACCTGCATGGCGCCCCCTTTCTGTTCATTACCTGGAGGAGCTGATCTGTAGAGGAAGTTACTTGAGCTGCACTTTTACTGTTGGGGCTCAGTGAAGACGGTCTGAGACACTCAGGCTAGGTCTGGGAGGAGGGGGCAGGTCTACCAAATGAGTAACAACATGACGGACAGTTTAGGCTTTAGGATGGGACCAGGGGGGCCATAAGCACACAGTATAAGCTCTCCAACTGCAGATAGGGCTCATTTGCACATTGCAGCCTAATGCAGCATAAACAGTTGCAAAGGCCAGAATGCGGATGGTGATTGAGTAGCGATACGCTGCGCAGCCCCAGTAGAACAGTGTAGTGCGAGCCCCAGAAGCACAGTTGTAAGGCCTCTAATTTCTCTTACTGTAACTCGAGCAGTTTGTAGCTTAATGGAATTGCATATGTATGAGTTAGATGGTCAGGGGGCTCTAGCGCAGCGGGTTGCTCTGTATGCACGCTGTGTGTGTAGCTGGCTGAGAGATGGAGAGGACTGGAGTGGAGTGAGTGGAGTGGAGTGTGTGAACCGCCCCATGCTGTAGGCTGTGTGACCTTGATGCGACTGTGTTTGAGTGGAGCGCAGTGCTGCATGCCAGCGTCAGGCCTAGTGCTGTAAAGGAGTGGGAGTGGCAGTGTGCTGTCCGTCGTGTATCATACAGAGCTGCATGTGGTGAAGTCCAGGTTTAATGCCAGCGCTCATGTCCCGTCTTTCTCTGGTGCTTTACTTTAGTCATCAGGTTAATATCTTTCTGAAAATGTACCAGTTTAACCAGATTATTAAAAAATTATTTGCAGCTATAAGTTGAGGGACAGGACGTGGAAAGATAGATGGCTTTGATGGAGACTCAGAAGATAACCTAAATAATGCCTAAATTAACAGCGTGAAAAAAAGAGCGCCAGTGCCAGCTGCTGAAATAGTCCATCTCGTCATCAAAAAGTGACCTTAATCACTACAATATTCGGGAAAACTAAACTTAAAAATAAATAAACTAATAAATAACTAATAACTAATAAACTGTCTAGAGGAATCCTGTTCTTTTCCTCAGTGTAATCTATTAATTTATTAAGCATGCCACACATTTGGATATTTGTTCTCCCACCCCAAAAAAAACTGAAGGAAGTTCTGTTTGGTGAAGCTGAAGCTCAGGCTAGTGGTGCTGCTCTTCGTTTAGGCTGCTGTAGTAGTGCAGAATAGTGTCCGGAATGAAGGAAGTAGTAAAAATTCAATTCAGTTTGATTTATTTAGGCTTTTTATAACAAATGTCACAAAGCAGCTGCACAGAGTCCCGGGTCTAAGCAGCTAGTGGCAACAGCGGCAAGGAAAAACTCCCTCGGGTCGAGAGGAAGAAACCTTGAGAGGAAGCAAGACTTAAAAGAGGAACCTTATAATAATAATAATAATAATAATAATAATAATAAACAAAACAGGGATAAAAACAGTAAAACTAAACTGAATTAAGAAAAAATGGTAAATGTGACGTCAAGCCAAACAAGATGGCCAAACGGTCTCACCACACCATGTGGGAGACAGGGGTTCGATTCCCGTCCTTGGGCAAGACTCCTTACACTACACTGGCTCACCTCCGTAATACGAGTTACTGTGTAAGTCGCTCTGGAGAAGAGCCTCAGCTAAATGCTGTAAATGTAAGTCCTGCAGTGAGGTGAGGATGAGTCAGTGTGAGGCCCCGGAGCCGGACAGTGGGCAGGAGGGTAGTGGAGAGCCGGGTCAGGCGGAACCAGGATGGAACAGTTAGGCCCGGGCATCTCAGTACATGAGAAAGAGAGAGAGGAAACAGAAAGGGGTTCGGAGGAGCGCAGGAGAACGCTATGGGGAGGGTTATGGGGTGTTTAGCCTGGTAGGATCCAACAAATGGACTCGTCTCAGCAGCAGGCATCGTTTCATCCGAAATCAAGGGCATTAAAGAGTTTAAAATATCACAAAAAAAGATTTTTAGAATAAATCTAACTTTAATCTTTTGGAACATCCGTCTCAAAGTCCTGATCTCAACTCTGTTGAAAATTCAACACATTAAATAGTGATCTTAAATTCAGAAGCTGACTTCCTCTGACAGAACTGGTGCAGTTTAGTTCAATGTGTTGAATTTTCAACACAGTTTTAAACTCTTTAGAATACCCTCAATTTAGAAAGAAACAATGAACGTGCAAGTGTCCATATATGTTAATTAGAAGGTAAAAAGAACTGCACTATATGGACGGAAGTATTTGGACACTTGCGCATTCATTGGTTCTTTCAAAATTAAGGGTATTCTAAAGAGTTTAAAACTGGAACAGCCGTCTGAAAGTCCTGATCTCGACTCTGTTGAAAATTCAACACATTTAATTAAACTCTACCAGTTCTGTCAGAGGAAGTCAGCTTCTGAATTTAAGCTCACTACTTCTTCAAGATCACCATTAAATAAGAAAAACTAATGTTAAAGTATAGAATTTGACCTGGGAAATTCCACAGATTTTTCCTACATTTCTTCATAACTAAATAACCATTATGTAACACAGTTATGAGAGGTGTGGCAAAATAAATCATCAAATCCAAAGAAAAAACATATATAAATATCATTTATATGCAATTAAATGTGGAAAATGTTAATTCAAATGTAAAACAAACTAACTGCACTATATGGACAGAAATGGACAGTGTTTTTTTTTTTTTTTTAAATAATAAATCTATTTTTAATCTTTCATCTTTTGGAACGTTGGTCTGAAAGTCCTGATCTCGAAATTCAACACATTGAATGAAACTCTACCAGTTCTGTCAGAGGAAGTCAACTTCTGAATTTAAGATCACTATTTAAATTAAGTAAATAAAGACTTTAGAATTTGGGCTGATTTAATTTACTCAAACTTTTGCTTACATTTGTTTGACCTGGGAAATTCCACAGATTTTTCCCACATTTCTTCATAAATAATCATTATGCAAACACATCAAATCCGAAGAAAATACATATATAAATATCATTTATATGCAATTAAATGCATATTTGTATGTGGAAAATGTTAATTCGAATGTTAAAAAACTGCACTCTATGGACAGAAGTATTTGGACATTTGCGTGTTCATTGTTTCTATCAAGGGTATTCAAAAGAGAATATCACAAAAAAGATTTAGAATAAATTTAGCTTGAATCATTTGGAACAACTGTCTCAAAGTGCTGAACTCAACTCTGTTGAAAATTTAGCACGTTGAACTGAACTCCAGCCAATTGCGTCATTAAGAGTGGCTAATTTTGGGGCATTTCTATTGGTCATTTCATTACGACATTCTGACACAATGTGAAGAATAGCCGGGATGGTTTGCCGTGACTGTTGGTTTTCAGTGTGTTTGGGTTGGGAGTGGGAGTGTGCTGTCCGTCGTGTATCATACAGAGCTGCATGTGGTGAAGTCCAGGTTTGATGCCAGCGCTCATGTCCCGTCCTTCTCTGGTGCTTTACTTTAGTCAGCAGGTTAATATCTTTCTGAAAATGTACCAGTTTAACCAGATTATTAAAAAATTATTTGCAGCTATAAGTTGAGGGACAGGACGTGGAAAGATAGATGGCTTTGATGGAGACTCAGAAGATAACCTAAATAATGCCTAAATTAACAGCGTGAAAAAAAGAGCGCCAGTGCCAGCTGCTGAAATAGTCCATCTAATCATCAAAAAGCGACCTTAATCACAATATTTGGGAAAACTAAACTTAAAAATAAATAAACTAATAAATAACTAATAACTAATAAACTGTCTAGAGGAATCCTGTTCTTTTCCTCAGTGTAATCTATTAATTTATTAAGCATGCCACACATTTGGATATTTGTTCTCCCACCCCAAAAAAAACTGAAGGAAGTTCTGTTTGGTGAAGCTGAAGCTCAGGCTAGTGGTGCTGCTCTTCGTTTAGGCTGCTGTAGTAGTGCAGAATAGTGTCCGGAATGAAGGAAGTAGTAAAAATTCAATTCAGTTTGATTTATTTAGGCTTTTTATAACAAATGTCACAAAGCAGCTGCACAGAGTCCCGGGTCTAAGCAGCTAGTGGCAACAGCGGCAAGGAAAAACTCCCTCGGGTCGAGAGGAAGAAACCTTGAGAGGAAGCAAGACTTAAAAGAGGAACCTTATAATAATAATAATAATAATAATAATAAACAAAACAGGGATAAAAACAGTTAAACTAAACTGAATTAAGAAAAAATGGTAAATGTGACGTCAAGCCAAACAAGATGGCCAAACGGTCTCACCACACCATGTGGGAGACTGGGGTTCGATTCCCGTCCTTGGGCAAGACTCCTTACACTACACTGGCTCACCTCCGTAATACGAGTTACTGTGTAAGTCGCTCTGGAGAAGAGCCTCAGCTAAATGCTGTAAATGTAAGTCCTGCAGTGAGGTGAGGATGAGTCAGTGTGAGGCCCCGGAGCCGGACAGTGGGCAGGAGGGTAGTGGAGAGCCGGGTCAGGCGGAACCAGGATGGAACAGTTAGGCCCGGGCATCTCAGTACATGAGAAAGAGAGAGAGGAAACAGAAAGGGGTTCGGAGGAGCGCAGGAGAACGCTATGGGGAGGGTTATGGGGTGTTTAGCCTGGTAGGATCCAATAAATGGACTCGTCTCAGCAGCAGGCATCGTTTCATCCGAAATCAAGGGCATTAAAGAGTTTAAAATATCACAAAAAAAGATTTTTAGAATAAATCTAACTTTAATCTTTTGGAACATCCGTCTCCAAGTCCTGATTTTGACTCTGTTGAAAATTCAGCACATTAAATAGTGATCTTAAATTCAGAAGCTGACTTCCTCTGACAGAACTGGTGCAGTTTAGTTCAATGTGTTGAATTTTCAACACAGTTTTAAACTCTTTAGAATACCCTCAATTTAGAAAGAAACAATGAACGTGCAAGTGTCCATATATGTTAATTAGAAGGTAAAAAGAACTGCACTATATGGACGGAAGTATTTGGACACTTGCGCATTCATCGATTCTTTCGAACAATTCTAAAGAGTTTAAATCTGGAACATCCGTCTCAAAGTCCTGATCTCGACACATTTAATTAAACTCTACCAGTTCTGTCAGAGGAAGTCAGCTTCTGAATTTAAGCTCACTACTTCTTCAAGATCACCATTAAATAAGAAAAACTAATGTTAAAGTATAGAATTTGACCTGGGAAATTCCACAGATTTTCCCTACATTTCTTCATAACTAAATAACCATTATGTAACACAGTTATGAGAGGTGTGGCAAAATTAAAATACTCATCAAATCCAAAGAAAAAACATAACTAACTGCACTATATGGACAGAAATGGACAGAGTTTTTTTTTTTTTTTTTTTTTTTTTTTTTTTTTTAAATAATAAATCTAGCCGTTGGCTAATTTTCAGACGTTGGTCTGAAAGTCCTGATCTCGAAATTCAACACATTGAATGAAACTCTACCAGTTCTGTCAGAGGAAGTCAACTTCTGAATTTAAGATCACTATTTAAATTAAGTAAATAAAGACAAATAAAGTAAATAAAGTATAGAATTTGGGCTGATTTAATTTACTTAACCACTTAAGAGTGGCTAATTTTGGGGCATTTCTATTGGTCATACGACATTCTGACACAATGTGAAGAATAGCCGGGACGGTTTGCCGTGGCTGTTGGTTTTTAAATTAAGTAAATAAAGACAAATTAAGTAAATAAAGTATAGAATTTGGGCTGATTTAATTTACTCAAACTTTTGCTTACATTTGTTTGACCTGGGAAATTCCACAGATTTTTCCCACATTTCTTCATAAATAATCATTATGCAAACACATCAAATCCGAAGAAAATACATATATAAATATCATTTATATGCAATTAAATGCATATTTGTATGTGGAAAATGTTAATTTGAATGTTAAAAAACTGCACTCTATGGACAGAAGTATTTGGACATTTGCGTGTTCATTGTTTCTTTCAAAATCAAGGGTATTCAAAAGAGAATATCACAAAAAATATTTAGAATAAATTTAGCTTGAATCATTTGGAACAACTGTCTCAAAGTGCTGAACTCAACTCTGTTGAAAATTTAGCACGTTGAACTGAACTCCAGCCAATTGCGTCATTAAGAGTGGCTAATTTTGGGGCATTTCTATTGGTCATTTCATTACGACATTCTGACACAATGTGAAGAATAGCCGGGACGGTTTGCCGTGACTGTTGGTTTTCAGTGTGTTTGGGTTGAGCCGGCCACTGAAACCGAGCCGGAGGAGCTTTAGGAGTCGTGAACCCATCGCTTGGTTTACGCTCAGTTGCCATTTACTCACAAAAGCTCTTCACTAAGGCGCAGAACGGCTCTGCTGATTGCATCCGTGTGAAAATAGGACCTTTCTGATGTAGGAGCTGATCTTATTATGTTTTAAACGGCGAGATCCCACCCCATGCACCTTTAATAATAAGGCTTAGGTAATGTAGCTAATCTCAGGTATTTTCTTCTACAGTCACGACCCAGCAGTGGAGCTTCTTCTGAAGAAACATGGGGAACTGTGGCTGTGTGACTCACGAGATTACTGTAATGCTTGTGAGCTTGCTACTGAAGCTGCATTGTGCATCGGTCACAAATTTAACTCGACAACTGTTCTCCGCGGGGCCTGAAGTGGAGGGAGAAACGGGGAAAAAAAGTTTCTTCTGGGCGAAGAAGTTATTTTTTTATTTAGTTTATATATAAATATATCTGAGAGTCACCTGGCTTTGAGTGTTGTATCCGGATAATGACGCAAGGCATGTGAAAAAGTAGGCAAATTTATAATGCAATCAATTAAAGGAGGCAGTGCAGTTAGTCTGAGTGCCGCGAGGAAGTGACAGGGTCCTACTGTATGCTCCCCAGCCACCTGGACTATATTTCATCCTCCTGAGCAGCATCAGCTAATACAGAGAAGTATCTTTTTACAAGGCTCCCATTAGTTTACGAGTGCGCCGCGTGTCACTTTGTCCTTTATTTGACTTAACTGCGCCGTCAACGAACTCCTTCACAAGGTTTAGAGCCAAACTAAACTTTTACAGCTCCGGGCCGCAGCACTGGACTCGCGCCGAACATGAAAGGCTGGGCTTTTTTTGATACGTGATGTGATGCTGGAGGCTTTTTCACACCACCATAGTTCACCAGCGCCTGAGTTAACAGGGTGACATGCTTGGCTGAGCCGTGTTCAGTGTCTTTTATTATGTTTTTGACAAGTGGACTGGATACTAGGGCGGTGCGGTATGTATAGTATGGGCTGTGGAAGTAGTGGAGATACTTGGTTCTACCATATTTATGGTATATATTCAAATGTAGGCAAATTTAAGGCCGTAAAGACTGGTCAGACATGTTTTTTAGTCTGATCTCATCTTTTGAAGTTCATGTGAATCGGTGGACCCAGGGATGGATATCGTAAATATTGACATATTTGAAAAAACGGACTAGAGACAGGGACTAGACATGTGTGTATAAAACATTTATTAATATAATAATAAAATTTATTATATTTATTATATTAATTTATTATATATAATTATTACCTTTTTAATAATTAGTATACTTATTAAATTACAAAGAAGTGCAATTGAGATTTATTTCCAGGGTTACTACAATTTACTGCTTTCAGGCACTGGATAGCAGCCCTAACTGAATGCGAGTTGTGAATCACAATGTCATGGTAAATGAACCAGTAGGAATGCTTTTACATTGACTTCCATTTACAGTTAAGTAGGTCCTCCTCTGGTTCTCCTGTATTTGCTGTTTTGGAGATTTATCAGGTTTTTAAGTTGATGAATTTGATGAAAGTTCTGAATGTCAAATTTCTCTATAACTCTAGTCCAGGTAGCTTCAGTCACAGCTGTAAGCATTTCAGAAACAGCCCAGAAGGTCGGTGCTTGTCTGTACATTTGAGCTGTAGACATGGTGACCCCTGCTTCCCATCACCACCGTGTAGAAACCGGAGCTTGTAAGTTTCTCTGCAGTGCACAATGCATCTCACAAACAAATGGGATCTGTCCCGAAACCTAGTGTACTAACAGATGGGGGGCAGCCTGTTGCTTTATTGATGTTTTTCTCTTTCCCCTTTTTCTGAACGCGGCTAGCTGCCTCACCTCACCTCACTGCAGTGTTTCAGTGGGGTCTGAGGACAGCTCGGCTCAGCGCCCGAGACTGACAGCTGTCCGGCCTCCTGACAAATGTGGTCCGTCTCTATATGTGTCTCTCTATTTCTCAGCCCACCTCCTGACCGTGTCTTTAGACAGCGCTTCCCGTTCTGACGCTCTCTCAGCTCCCGGGCTGCGTTATTGGCAGTGACGTCGTCTTGGAAGTCTTGTGGAAGTAGCGGGATTTTATAGTCTCTTTGTAGTTGTGTTCGATTTCTCGCGGTGACTGAAAGTCAGAGACTGAAACGTCACTTTCACCCTGGTTCTCTGTAGTGCCGTTCGCCTCAGCGTTTGTAGTGGGTTTACTCTGGAGAGGCGCTCGCTGAATACAGAGCAGCGCGTTACAGCTTTACACATTTTTACTCCTAATGTGAGGCAAAGAGACAGTAGTGCACGATGATCTGATTGTGTGTCTGATCAAAAGAGGGCTTTTATTTATTTATATATATATATATGTGTGTGTATGTATTTTATAATATATATAAACCGACAATGTGAGGCGATATACTACGAGCATGGCACGGCTACCGTATACAATAGTCACAGTAGGGCATCATGTAGGGGGCCTGAAAGCTCTGCAAGACTTTTTTTCCATTCATTGTTTCCATTACGTTCTGATTTTCTCTTGCTGTTTCTGATCTCTGTGTGTGTTCCCCGTTATTTTATGCCTGTCAGCTTTTTCATTTGTTGTCTGGGGAATGATTACTTTTTGGAAATGTCATATATTATCAGAAATGAGACGAGATGTGTTAATGAAATGTGTAGATTGATAAAGACCTGAAATGAGCCTCAAGGCTTTCTAGGCCTTCCGGGACGTCCTAACGATCTTTGGGAATGTCTGATTTAGCTCCTTTTTCTGTCTTTTTTAAACTCTACTAGGTTTACTTGGCGACCAAATGGTTAAACATGTTAAATGTTAAACAGAAAATCAACCAATATTAATTAGGCAGATACAGCTAAACAAGCTCTCCCATTGGTTGGAACTTCTCTGGTGGATCTGAAGATGCGATGCACCAGATGAACCGCTAGCTGAAGTCTGAATAAAGCGGTTTGGTTTCCACAGGGAGGGGCCAGTTTCCTTTAAGTCAATCTCATTGGTAGTTTGAGGGTTGTAGGTTCAATTCCCGCACTCCCAGGGCTCGGCGAGCTGCCAGTATCTGGTCATTGAGCGAGGCCCTTCACCCTCCCTGCTCACAGCAATGGCCGCCCACCTCTCCAGGCATGTGTGCTCAGGGTTAAAGCCAACCGCATCTTCTCAGGCTGCTGCTGAGACACCATTGGACATCTGAACCCTAACTGCCAGTTCCCTTACATCAGCTAACAGACGCCCACAATGGTTAGCACTGTGCTGAATGATGGTCTCCTTGCCCTTCTTCTCGCCGGGAAATCAGACCCCAGTCTGTCAATGGGAAGGCCGACCTGCTACAGGGCTAACACAGTTTAGCGCTTTCGTACAGAAGATTTTCCAGACATTTGCAGCCTTTCCTGAAGGCCTGGGTCTAAGAGTTGAAGCTCACCGAAGATAATATGGTGTCATCTTGGCCTGATGGCAAAATCGTCTGATAATTTGAGCTATGCGATGCTCTCACGTCGGCCTGAGTGCGAATCCTGCAGTGCCTAAACGCAGCGTTTTTAAAAAAAATAAAAAAACGATGACAACACAAGACATCTTGAAGCTCATCGCTGGCCTGTAATTCCACTTGCTGCTGAGTCCTGAGAGCTGCTGCATTCATGTGGTGTGTGTGAGTGTGTGAGTGTGTGTGTGAGAGCCGCTCCCAGACAGATGCTCTTGCTCTAGACCCAGATGCTTCTCGGCCACGTCCATCCGGCCGGGCGAGCAAGGCCGCTTTCGAGGTCACCGTCTCCCGGGGGATATAGATAGATAGAGCGAGAGAGAGGGAGGGAGACGGAGACAGAGCGAGAAGGAGAACGTGCATGTTCTCGTCCGAGCCCGCTGTGAGATTAATGCCACGTAGAGGAAATATAACAGATAGTTTAATTAAGCGCCAGGGCAGAAGATTCATTGGCTAATTTCTGTGCCTGACAGCGCAAATGAGGGTTCAAAGGTGCGAGCCGAGGAGAGGCACCCTTGAGTGGCTCCGTGTTTAATGAATTGAGTGCTTTTCCTATAAAGTTCTGCCGCGAAGCTGCTCGTTAAAGCCGGCCTTCGCTGTGTCACTTCCCCATCGCCGCTGCCGCCGCCACTGCTCGGGCTCTTGTTGCTCACCGCCGCCGCCTCGTCAAGTGTGGGCCTCTGGCCGAGATGTCGCTGGTGTAACATTAAGGCTGTCGGAGATCTGGACAGATGTGATAATTAGACCGGAATGAATGTTTTATGGGGCTCGACCGAAGGATCACTTTGCTGATAAAATTGGACGATAACCTGCAGAACCCCACCGGAGAGGAGACCTTCCTGCAATAATTCCTGTAAATCCTGTAATATTGCTCCTCCACCTCGCCCACATGCTTCTCTACCTTCAGATGCTTTTCCCGGATCTCTCAGCTGCACGTATTGTAGCGCTGCCCATGAGGGGGCGCTAAAAGCAGGATTTGTATTGGAGTAAGTGGAGTAAAAGTGACTAAAGAGATGTTATTCCAGTTCTCACACAATTCAGGTTTAAGGCTGATGCTCTTATCCAGACCTCTTATCTTTATAAGGTCACTCGTATTACAGAGGTGGGCCGGTGTAGCGTTAGGAGTCTTGCCCAAGGAGTCCTACTGCTACTGGTGTAGCATAGCATAGCCAACCAGCCCAGGATTCAAACCCCAGTCTCCCGCATGGTGTGCTAGCTCACTGTCCGGTGGTGGTGTTATCTCTTGCACAGTGTTATGATGGACCATTAGCTGTGGAGAGATTTGGTGAAGTGCTTTAGATGTTTGAGATGTTAGCATAAACATATTTTTCATTGATGTACAGGTTGTTTGGCAATGAGTTAGAAGAGCTTATGAAATTGTTTCACTTGATCAGTATCTTCTGTCTGAATTTGGTTACTCCGGCTAATCCCGGTGAGAGAAACGCAGCTTCTAGTGCCCCCTAGGGGTCTCCATACAAACATCAGTGAGGACTGTTCTAATGCATATATCAAAAAAAAAAAAAGAAAGACAACCTTCTTAACTTTCAATTGAAGTCAATGTAAAGATATTTTAGCATATTAAGTCATTTTAGAGTGTTTCTATTGGTCCACTCATCATGAAATTAAGACACAATATCAAGAACAATTGTCAGGTTCACATTATAGTGAATAATAAATAATAAACGGACGTACAGTGGTTATATGTTGGTTCCTGGAAACTACAGGCTCCAGTTACTGTGCAACATCTCAGATTAACTTGGACTGGATTCTAGCGAATAAAATTCATACTGGTCCAGTGTTTTTTTTTAAAAAGCCTATATGCTAAGTCCAAGCTTATATGTGCCTGTATTTTCCTTTTTTTCCAAGGTTTGATCCCTGTAGCTGCTTCTGTACACTGTATAAATAATTCTAGATGAACTGACCAATAGAAATGCTCTAAATTACGTGGAATAAACTCTTATTTTACATTGAGATGCACGTTTTTCATTAGACAGCGATGAGATATGTGTGAGAATAGTCCTCAGAGGTGTTTGTGTTGGATCCTGTTGGGGCATTGGGGCTTTCCTCCCACTGCGGTCTGCTGCAGGGTAGTCAGCAGGATAGTCCAGTTTGGTTTTTAAATGAAAAAGATGACGGTGAAGGAGGGAAGTGTAAAGGTGTGTAAAGCAATGTTATGCAGGACTTTTTGGTGGTGTCATCTTTACAGTATGAGTTTGTGAATGCTGTAATTCAGGTTCCAGTGGAATGCTTATGCTGTTTAAGCCTGGCTCTCAGGAGAGGCGGTTTATAGCCTATTCTGAGTGTCTGGATGTTTCTTGTGTTGCGTTTGTGCTTCAGAGAGTCAGAGAGCTCCCACCATCATATGCAGGTTTAAATAAAGCTGTTTAGTTTCTAATAAACCCGTGTTTATAAAGGCTAGTAGCAGAACCTGGGCAGTGCCTGTTTTCTTTAAGGCTGCTCGGTATCTTTTCAGTGAGGGCGTGCGAGAGGTCCTGTGGAGAGATTAGGCTTGTAATTCGGCGGCACTCGAGTAGCTGGTAATGAGAAAAATGGATTACACTTTCAGAACGTTTGACAGAACCATCATTCTCTGTCTCCAGTAAAGGTGTAATGGTTCACTAAGCCTGGATCGGTGCGCTGTGCCATTCATGGTTCAGTGTGTTTTCAGTATCAGTACAAAGAAAACAGCTTCCTGCTTAAATCATTCATCGTGTCTCGGACGTTGCAGCTGCAGTGAATTCTTCGTAGGCATGTTTGTAGGCAGGCCAAGGAATTTGTTCAGGTTCTTCAAAGGTTCTTTAGTAAAGGCAACCCGAAGAACCACGGGCATTCTTAGAAATGTTCAGAGAACCCAGTTTCAGTTCAGATGTGTGTTGGGTATTTTAATGAATGTCGCCCTGACTCTTCGAGGCATCCTGCTGTGGTATCTGCCCACCTGACCAAGCTGTGAGGTGGACAGGGCCTCCAAGAGCATCAGTGAGCCTTATGTGCTGATGACCTTCACGCCACTGCATGACCACTGCATACCGGGAACACCCCACAAGACCTGCTCCTGATGTTTTGGTGGAGATGTTCTGATGACCCAGTCACTGTCTAGAACCTCACAGTTTGGTTCTTCTTGTCAGAGTGTCTCAGATTCTTACGCTTGTCCACCAACATCACCTTCAAGAGCTGATCACCGATATAAAGATCCCACTGTAGATGAAGATAATCAGTGTTTTTCTCTTCACCGGTACTAATGTTATGGCTGATTGGTGTATTGTAAGTTGTTAGATGTATTAAAGTAAGTAATTGTGAGGTTTTTACAAGCCTATTTACCACCCTGTTA
Source organism: Salminus brasiliensis (assembly GCF_030463535.1). Classification (NCBI taxonomy): domain Eukaryota; kingdom Metazoa; phylum Chordata; class Actinopteri; order Characiformes; family Bryconidae; genus Salminus; species Salminus brasiliensis. Next base: position 57,556,304 of record NC_132879.1, on the reverse strand, counting down.
CTTTGCCTCAGAATGAGGATGGGGGGACGAATTCCTAAATCTGCCTCGAAGTAGCTCTCGTGATGGGAGTGTATTTCCACCCATGGTTTAGACTAGACTGCACTGGCAAAACGGTTCCGATGCCTTCAGACTATTTTCCAACTAGTATTCCGTTAAGTTAGAGGACGCCAGAAGGAGCTCTGCTAGAACACAGCGGTAAAAACAAAGGATCGGAGCTGGATCACTCCTTAAGTACCTGATCTGATCTATTGAATCGTCTCAGATCCCTGCTGATACTCCATCTGTTATTATTTCTCTATATCTAGATCCGGGTCTTCAGTATCCAGTCCTGGGTTTAGTTCTCACTTGAAGTTTTGGGTATTGATTAATTAATTAATGAAAATGAGTGCAGTGTGACGCCTAGCGAGGGTTACAGAGGGTGCAGCATAACATTTTTTTTTGTGAAGTGTTTATCTGGGTTTTTGTACCAAATAAATAAATCAATAACTATATTATATAATATTATATACTAAATACTAACAGATACAGGGACATCTGCCGTTTTTCCAAACGTAGGATCAGACCAGGGTGCAACAACAACAACCCAACAACAAATAAATATATATATATATATATATATATATATATATATATATATATATATATATATATATATATATAATATTCATTTGCTTATTTATTTTTGCTGGTTACTTATCCTTAGGTTCGTGTGCCACCTTTACGATGTGGAATTTGCGAGTGCTGTATTCGCTCAGGTTAGAGTGGACCGTACCGCGGGTTTCCATTTACATGCATATGCTGTTTAAGCCTGGCTCTCAGGAGATGCAGGTTCGAGCCTATTCTGAGTGTGTAGATGTCTCTTGTGAATCCCGTCCGACTCCTGTAATCAAAAGGCGCTACGTTTATTTAGCAGTTCTCAATGAACGCGCTGGACGAGACGCAGGAAAACAAACTCAGAGATGTGTAATATGTAGATATATATTTCTGTAAACAAAGAGCCGTTGCTCCCTGCCTCCTCATTTAAGCCCAAATGAGTTGCCCTGCTCTTGTAGCACGTGCAAGAAAATTCGATGCACACATGAGTTACGAGATGGAGGTTGACTTTGTTAGGGATTTTTTGGCCAGGCAGACAGACTGGTAATAGTTTTCACCTTTGGGTGGCTCTGCAAACAAATTGCCACTGGGAATAATGAATGAGGCGTGAATGGAGTAGACCCTGCTTGCATGTCTTCTGCCTGCATTTGCATACAAGTCCTAAAGTCGAGGAGGCCTCGCACTGCTCCCTGTCTTATTTCTGTTTTATAATAAGACGCACATTGTAAGACCTGGCCTTTATGGCTTCTTACTCTTGGAAGGTGCTGCTTTCACAGACGTGGCGTTTTAATCATCAGCAGTGTCCGGCAGCGTGTTTGACGGTAGATTGCAGCTCTTTCAGATTTGCTGTTTTGTAACTGATATGTTGATGCTTGGCTTCATGCTCACTTATTTTTGCTCAGAAATGGCTTTGAAATTCTCAGTAATCTGAAAAGACATGGTCAGACTGCCATCAAAAGCAGGGGATTCAATTTAAAAGGGGTCCAGGGGTAATTTCCTTTCGCTGGTGCTGCTCTGTGAGTGTATTTGCGTCCGGATCGGCCTTGTCTGAGTTTTTCTCCGTCCTCTTCTGAAAATTACAGGCCGAATTACCTGCTGTTATGCACTGATCTCGGTGGCGGTTCGGTAATTTCAGTCCCGCTGGACACACATTTCTGTGATTTTGCAGGCAGATGTCGCCTCTCGTTGGAAAACAAAAATGTTTTTGGCTGCTGCTGCGCGCCGTATTTAGTCTCCAGATGGATGTTTCGGAAAACTCAGGGCTTTGCTTAGTCTGGAGGGTAAAACTGTGAACCAGGATGTAAACATTTGAATACCACCTTCTCTAAATCCAGTGATGAATTCCCTTAATACATTTATTTTTAAATTCTTAGACAGTACAGGCAAACACGTGAGTATACACTATACGTCCAAATATTTTTGGACACCTCTTCTAATGAATACACTCAGCTAATTTAGGCTGCACCCATTGCTGACACACAAACGCAAATGTACACACACATACACAGCTTGTCTAGTCCCTGTAAAAAGTGCTGCCAATAGAATAGGACTCTCTGGAGCAGATAAACACTGATGAACCTATTGGCTCCATGCTGCCTAATAATGCCAGGTGTGGGCTATAGAGGGGTATAAAGCCCCCCAGCATTGAGCTGTGGGGGAGTGGAAGAACTGTGTTCTCTGGAATGATGATGGTTGGCGCTCCAACCAGTACTTTTAGGACGAGTTGAGATGAGATAAAGATATAAGGAGGGATGGTGATTATCATCATCATCATAATAATCATCCAGCATCTTGGCCTCATTAACAATTTTATCACTGAATGCTATCAAATCCTCACAGCAATGCTCCTCCAAAATCTAGTAGAAAGTCGTCTTCTTCCCTGAACAGTAGAGACAGTTACTCCAACACAAGCAGGGGAAATTCTTTTAATACCCTTGATTTCAGAAGAAGCAATGCATGAGCAGGCGTCCCAATACTTTTGTCCTTTAATTCTTAAGGTCGTATGACTAAAAGAATGCCTCCAGTGCAGCACACTGCTGCATATAGGATGAGAGAATGGGTGTGTGCTGCTGTTGTGAGGTTATTGTGATGTGTAATGTGAAGATTGCAGTGATGTGTAGATTTCTCTCCCTGTCTTTCTCTCCCTGTAGAGGAGCTGCGGAAGCTGAGTTGGTCTGGAATTCCACGGCAGGTCCGCCCCATCACATGGAAGCTTCTTTCAGTGAGTAGAGCAGTTCAGCTGAATTTACAACTCTGTCCCCCTCTGTGTAAGATCACCCACTGGTTACTGGTTAATGAACAAGATTGTCACTGTCATGAGAAAAACTCATATCTCCAAAACAGCAGCTTTACAGGAGAAGGAAAAATTGTAACTTTTAATGGTAATTTAAGTCGAAGAAAAAACATTTTACTTCAGGTCATTTTGGAGCATTTCTATTGGTGCTTTTATCATAAAATTCTGATACAGTGTAAAGAACCACTGCCAGATTTGGACTATTTGTTAAACAGTGAAAATGGCAAAAATGGAGATACAAGGTTTCTGCCATGATATTCAATCCAAACAGCGCAGTACTTTTAGAATAAGTTAATTAGCTGTACACACATCAGGACTTGCCTGTTTGACCAAACATGTTTGAAAACATTTAATGAAATTTTTTTTAATGAAAGTAAATTCAATTCTATTAAATATATTATATTAAATAAAATTATATTAAATAAAACAAAATAAAATTATATTAAATTAAATAAATTAACATACATTGTTTCCTAAGTTTAGCATCAGGTTCATCCAGGTGAATACATTATTACCTCCCCCCATCCGAGTGTTTCAATGCTGAGTATCACCATATTGTTTTGCAATATAGTATTTTTAAACAGTGAAAATGGTAAAAATGGAGATACAAGATTTTTGCCATGATATTCAATCCAAACAGAGAAGTACTTTTAGAATAGGTTAATAAGCTGTGTGTGTGTATGTACACGCACCAGGACTTGCCTGTTTGACCAAACATGTTTGAAAATAGTAGAAAATACTAATAGTTTGAAACGTAGAAAAGATTTAAATTTAAGTAAATTCAATTATATTGAATAGTATATTAAACAAAATAAAATAAAATAAAATACAATAAAATATGTTTTATTCTTATTTAATATTATTTTATTTTATTTTATTTTAACATACATTTTTTCCTAATTTAGCATCAGGTTCATCCAGGTGAATACATTATTATTACCTCCCCCCTATCCCGTCTCTTAATGCTGAGTATCACCATATTGTTTTGCAATATTGTATTTTTTACGCATCAGGACTTGCCTGTTTGACCAAACATGTTTGAAAACATTTAGAAAAGATTTAAATTAAAGTAAATTCAATTCAATTAAATTAAATTAAATTAACATACATTGTTTCCTAAGTTTATCTTTAGGTTCATCCAGGTGAATACATTATTATTTTCTCCCCCATCCATGTCTCTTAAGTATCATGATATTGTTTTGCAATACTGTATTGATCTTGAAAAATGCAATATTGATATTTTTAATTAATCTAATATTTTAGATGTAAAGCTTGGTGTCAGACAGTGGTTCATTTAGTGTTGTGTTTAAACCCCGGCCACTAGAGGGCAATGTTTTACTCTTTAATCTTCAGATTGGATAAAAAAATACAGCATTATGCATTAAGCATGTTGTCTTGCTTGCGGTATCTCATCTATCACAGTATATTAAATGATAATATATTATGTATCATGATGCACACCATATCGCCAGCTCCCTCCCTTAATCAATATAACAAACACAGCCCTAATCCCACAGTTACATCCAGCCTTCTTATGGGAGGGCTGAGAGGCGCCCTCTCCGAGCTCTCTTTAACTCGCCGTGTCTTATTTATGTGCTCTCGTTGGCACGGTTGGTAGTCCGGCGAGATTGCAGCGTTGGTGTGAAATTGTGAAATCTGTGGAACACGGGGAGATGGGCAGCTTCTTCCCTCTCTGCTGTTGAGGAACTTCGGCGGTGTCGGAGCGTCCCTGACCTTTAAATCCTCTCTGATAGCCACCTCGAAAAAGGCACCGTCCTTCGACTCCATAAACCAGGTCCTACATAATAAAACGCTGCTGCAGACACATCCACTGTGACCTTGGTATCTCCCAGAACTCTTCAGCCCATATATTCATTTCTTCGTTCTGTGCTTGGATGCCTGGACGGTGCAATACAGTGGACATCTTAAGAAATTGGTGGGTGAAAAAAATCGAATTTATAAATTTTTTGCTGGACTTCCTAGAGGTCTGCCTGACGCTCCACTGACTGGAACAGGGAGAACAGAGGCGTCTCCATCATTGCGGCCACTCTGGGCCAGAACGCTGCTGCTGCTGCTGCTGCTGCACTATGGAGCTTTGGTGGTGGACCTGCAGGTGGAGAACCTCTCTCCAGAACTGCTGTGTAGCCATATTCCCGAGTCATATTAGTGTAAAATCCTGTAGTGTTACTCTACCACCTCAGCCCACATGCTGCTCTACACTGGAGCTCTCAGCTTGTCCAGAAATGCATGTGTACATCAGTCCATAGAGCGTTTTGTATTTGCAATAGTGATGTAACGGTGAATTAACTGTAGGAGGAGCCAGAGACCAAACATACCAGTTGCTGCTATCAGTGATCCACATGGACTGACTTCGTACGGCGTCTTGCGCATTACGAGCTTCGCTGATCAGTAAAAACGGACTCGAGTATAAAGCGTAAACGCGAGGTTTAACGATGATTGCCTCCGTTGTCTTAAAGCTGTGTGATCCGATGTAAAGCAGGTGCGTGATTTAGGCATGCGGTTTGAATCATGCTAATGGGCCCTTTTCACATTTCCAGCTTGCCACTTCTGGTGGTCTGTCAAGCAGTTAATTACGCTTCTTGGCTAAGCATCCCATTCAGCAGGGCTGCAGAGTGTGGCAGATTAGCTTGCATTTGTGATTAAAAAATTATTTGGGAAGATAAACGCTAATGGTGCTCAGTGGTACTTCAACAAGCTAACACACTGGTACATAATTAACTGAGGAGAAAAGATCTTGTTTGTAAGATGAGTCCCTCTTGGCATGTAGTGTCACTCTGAGCTCTAATAAAAAAAGCCTGCCGCTGCTCTCATGACGACTTCTCACCACAGGCAGGAAACGCACCGGTTTGACCTGCAGATCCTACAAAGCTAGGCTTTGGAGTAAAATAAAATACAATTATATTAAATAAAATAAACTTATATAAAATCAAAAAATTATATTAAATAACATCATATAACATTATATTAAGTAAAATAAACTTATCTAAAATAAAATTATATTAAATAACATTAAATACAATTATATTAAATAAAATAAAATACAGGTATGTTAAATAAAATATAATTATATAAAATAAAATAATACAATTATATAATACAATAAACGTATAAAATTAAATTATATGAACGAAAATAAAATACAATTATATTAAGTAAAATAATATTAAATTAAATCAAATTATATAAAATTGTCCCCATATTGTTTTACAATACTGTATTGATCCTGAAACACACAATATTGATATTTTTAATTAATCAAATAGTTAGCTTGGTGTCAGACAAGTGGTTCATTTAGTGTTGTGTTCAATCCCGGACCACTAGAGGGCAGTGTTTGGAGTGATCTTGGCCCGGGACGTCACAGATGCAACATGACCGGGTTTGCTGCTTGTATAAACAAGCAGAGTGCAAAACCATCATCATGGGCAAAGGACTGATGCCTGTGATATTAGGGTACCGGGAGAAGGGTGGGAGCGTCTCAGAAACTGCTAACCCTCCCGATCTCAATCCATTGGAACACATCTGGGAACACCTGGATCACCAGGTTGTGCTGACCCAATACCACACAGTCTGAAGACCCTGTGGAATAACCGCCACCTAACCAAGACCTGCCACGCTGAGGGTGGGTGGTCTTAATATTCTGATATGACTGTGTACATTATATTTAATGGATTCAAGTCTTCTCATTGGTTGGTAATACCCACAGTTCTTCACTAGGAGGGTGGAGAGCAGTGTTTGCACTCACTTCCTTTGTATGTAAGTGTTTCACTGAGCACGTTACACTTACTACCCAGATATTTAATAAAATATATATAATAACTGAACACTGTACCATGTAGAGGCTCGCTTGAGTTGCCATGGGTTCGATTGTTAGCATTTCTAGCATTTGGCATAAACGCTTATTGGTGTAGCATGCTGAGAATCCCAGCCTGTGAATGTTGTTCCCCACTGTCCGGTACTATGGAGGACAGTCTGATGGAGAACCACTGCTGTAGAGACGTATGGGATCATTGATTGGTTGGGATGGTCAGAAACCACCAAGGTGAGCTTTGCGTCCCCCCGTCCCCGCCTCCTCACCGCCACAGTTCGAACAGGGCAGCTCCCAAGGCCGGCCCTCCAGGACTGGAGTTGTGCACTGCGGTGGTGTTGCCCACTATCCTGTTCCACCTGCTGGTTCTGCGTGCAACCACAGCCTTTACTACCAACCCTGGAGGAGCGCAGGACGCCCTGTCTGTACGGAGAACTGCACCTTGCGTAATTGGGATAAAGGGTCCCGCAGGACAGCGGCTAGCATGAGGAGTGTGTGTGGATTCAGCTTGACGCCGGGGGGCTTCTCCCATGGCAGTCAGTCAGACAGCGCTGAGCCCTGTGCCCTGTGCCATGCTGCGACGGGCATGCTGATGGATGGAGTGCCAGCCTGCAAGTACTATGAGGCAAAGATTTGATATTCTCACCCTCCTCTGGTGTCTGTGTGCGGTCTCTGGACACACACACAAACACACACACACACACACACACACACACACACACACACACACAGACATCCAATTCACCTGTGTGACCTTCATTTGCCTATGGCTAGCTCATCTGTCATTTTGACTCCAACCCAAGGCGGCCCCACTCAATCAAATCACATTGATCTGTGCTATTGAACCCACGGTGAAGATGTGCGGTTTGTGATGCGACTTCATTTGTGGGTGCCCGAAGGGGGGTCTGTGTGTGTGTGTGTGTGTGTGTGTGTGTGTGTGTGTGTGTGTGTGTGTGTGTGTGTGTGTGTGTGTGTGTGTGTGCGAAAATGCGAACAGCTGGAAATCATCCTTTAACAAGAGTGATGGTTGGTAAGAGGGGCTCGGTGAAGACAGCAGCAGAGGGCGTGTCGGTGTTTGAACAGTTCTTTTAATGCGCAATCAGTCCCCCCCGTCCCCGTCCCCGTCCACTAGTCCCCCGTCCTGCTGACTGCACACAAAGCTGACCCCCCCCCCCCCCCCCGAAACCTGCTGAAATGCTCTCCTAAGTAGAAATCATTTTTGTTTTGTCAGATCCACGCTGGAAAATAAAGATTTCATTTACTCCTGAAATTGATTCCTTAAGCCTGTTTTCAGAAACGGGGGGGAGCTCGGAGTGGAGGGGGGGTTGAGGTGTTGCGGTTTGGGCGGTGGGGGGGCAGGACTGGCTGTTTACTGTAGCTCAGCGATCAGCAGCCGGCAGAGCGGGTTTCTCTCAGAGGCCGGTGACGGCAGGGGAAATCACTGCTGGTTCTGCAGACTCTTACAGAGAGCCAGCGCTGGATCTGAACCCTGACTTCCTGCCTTTCTGTCCCTTACCCCCACTGTCCCTGTCCTGCTGTCTGACTCTGTTCCTCTATTCCTTTCATCCTGCTGTCCGTCTTTCCTTCTGTCCGTCTTTCCTTCTGTCCGTCTTTCCTTCTGTCCGTCTTTCCTTCTGTCCATCTTTGTTTTTCTTTCTGTCCTTCAGTCTTTCCTTCCGTCTTTCCTTCCGTCCGTCTTTCCTTCTGTCCGTCTTTCCTCCTGTCTTTCTTTGTTTTTCTTTTTGTCCTTCGGTCTTTCCTTCTGTCCGTCTTTCCTTCCGTCTTTCTTTGTTTTTTTTTTTTTCTTTCCTTCTGTCCGTCTTTCCTTCTGTCCGTCTTTCCTTCCGTCTTTCCTTCTGTCCGTCTTTCCTCCTGTCTTTCTTTGTTTTTCTTTCTATCCTACGGTCTTTCCTTCTGTCCGTCTTTCCTTCTGTCCGTATTTCCTGCTGTCCTTCCTTCTGTCCGTCTTTCCTCCTGTCTTTCTTTGTTTTTCTTTTTGTCCTTCGGTCTTTATTTCTGTCTGTTCTACAGTCCTCATATTTTAGTCCTGCTGTCTCTGTCGTACTGTCTTCTGTCCTACTCTCTGTCCTACTGTTTTTTTTTTTGCAAAGTGCAGTCGTTGGCTTGCTCGTGTAGTAGGAAACAGTTGGAACCCAATAAAAAACTTTGATGAAGTTTCCGCTGGCCGCCGCAGCTGACCTGTCGTAAACATTCCATTAACCTTGACTGGGCAGAGTAGCTCTCTCCTTCATTATGCAAAGCAGTGCAGTCATGGCCAGGACTGAACAGATAGGAGTCCTCACTCCTTCCCCTCCACTCAAACCGGAACGTCCCAGACATCTTCAGGACGTGTTCACTTATCTTCCGCCGCAGCGGCTTATATCATTCTAAGTGTTGATATGGGGGCTCTTATGACTGCAATTTTAGCATGTGCTAGCTTACACCCTCCCAGCCAACAGGAAGACTCTCCGACAGCTGATAGAATCACGTGACGTGGAAGTTCCAGCCAGCTGGAGGAAACTGGAAATGAATTAATTCTTTTTATTATTGTAATAAATTCCATTTTGAGTAGATTTCTGTACATGTTCAGTTCTGTGAAATTCAAATGCAGTTATATATTAAAAAAGACCAGTGGAGACTGTAATTCTTATAATAATAATAATTATTATTTATTATTAAATATTATTCTTTTGTATTTTTTAAGGCCTAGGGTGCAAGACAAAAAGCTAATATAACAGCATAATACTTTTTTTTAAGCATTTTTTTTCTTGAACCTTGAGCCTGATTTTGAGTTTTAATTTTAATACTTAATATTTAGTAGCTACTACAAATTAAGGGACTTAATTAATCAACTACTTCAAATTACACTGTGACAAACGTTTCAGTAACTGCTTTTTAAATTACTAAGAATTTTTAAGCTTGAAGTCTTGATATTCAACTTTTTAAAAATGATTTAGTAACAACAGTAAATGATTCGGTAATTTGTGTAAATGTATTTAGTTACTGATATAAACAAATTATCATCTATTGTAAATTCTTCATCAACTACTGGAAATTAATTAATTAATTAATTAATTAAAGTTATTAGTTAATTTGTACTATAAATTATACTATAATTTATTCAGTATCTTGTATAATTTATCCAGTAATTTCAATAAATTACTTATTTGACTACTATTATTAGTCAGTAACTAATATATTATTTAGTATCTACTGTACATGCTTCAGTAACTACCGTATTTACTTAGGATCAATTATGAATTATTAAGTAACAGCTAGAAGTTTATTTACAAAGTAAATTAAGTTACAGTAACTTCAATAAATTACCTATGTATGTACCATACATTTTTTAACTACTACTATATATTATTTAGTATCTACTATGAATTCTTTAGCAGCTACTAGATCATTTTCAATCATTTCTGTATGTTATTCAGGATCTATAAATGATTAAAAATCTACTAGTGATTTAGTGGTGATAAATTATTCAGTGACTACTACATAGAGCTGGGCGATATGTTAAAAAATACTAGATCACGATATTTGAAGACTTTTTTTGCGATGCACAATATTTATCGTGATTTAACACAGATTAAAAACATCGGTATCAGATTCTTATAAACTACTATTCAGATCCTCTCCTGTACTGAATACAGTGATTTCTACTCAACATCTGCTGCTCTTCATCTAATGAACCCAGTCTAATCACACTGTTAGTAATGAAACCTGCAGCTGATCAGTGTTTAATCATATGGAGGAGACTTTTAGTGTTAATAGAGATGTTTTTTGTCTATCATGATGACACAATTTATCACAATATGATAAAATATCGTCATATCGCCCAGCTCTACTACTGTAAATTGCTCTACTATGTTATTCAGAGTTGAAGTATGGGCCTACAGACAGGCCTGTAAAGGGTTCAGTGGCCTTTCCTGAAAGAGTTGCTTTTCTGAATGTTTAATATTTAATATTCATATTATTTTTGAATCATATTATTTATATTTTATTATTATATTTGTTCAGCAGATGTAAAGAGCAGCTCTGTTCTTAACAGATTAATAAAGGTAAGTGTAGCTGAGCCCTGGTTTTAGGGCAGCAGTAATCAGACTGTTAAGCAGGCGTACAGGTTTCCGGATTTGTAAGCTGTAAGTTCCAGACTAATACTCCCCAACTTGAGCATCTGTGATTTAGCATAATCTAATCTCCCGGTCGGTGTAGGTTTCACAAATGAACTGCACTCTTAATTTATTTACTGTAGGCTTTGGCTCTGCCAGTTGTCGTCCTTCTCCCACCCAGACTCTGAGCACAGTGCCTGCTGCGCTTTAATAAATAAAGGGACAAACCTGCGCAGGTGATTAAATAGTGTTTTCCATTTCGCTAATATGGAGCTGACGCCTCTGACTAATGGCCTGTGGTGTGGGAGCAGCTGGGAGAGGATCTTGATGCAGAGCCACAGTGCGGGCAGGGACTTTCCGCATTAGACCAGCTCGAGCAGGACCGCCGCCCGGGCCTCCTGCTGCTGCCGGGCCTGCTGGGAAACGTGTAGCTTGTCCTCTCTCTGTCTCGCCGCTGACGTGCCGCATTTATTACCTGCCTGTTGTTGCTGCACCTGGCCTGAACAATGGCAGCTCCTTTACTTCCACTGCAGCCCCACTAAAACTAAAACCCTGCAACACCCCTTTAGTTCACCACACTGTGTGTGTGTGTGTGTGTGTGTGTGTGTGTGTGTGTGTGTGTGTGTGCCTGCAAGCTGTTATTATTGTAGTTTATTGATTTTGATTCCACATAAGTTTTTATTGTGTGTGTGTGTGTGTGAGGGGGGGTGTTTAAGGAAGCAGCTCGTTTAGAAGTGACCATCTTTTAAACTGTCTGTGTGTATGTATGTATGCAAACACTTGTTACTGAGGTTAGGATTAGGGTTAGATTAAGGTCTAGTATTAGAAGTAATTATAGTACATTTGGGCTGATTTCCCAGAGATACACTGAAGTGTAGTCCTGGATAAATGATATATTATTATACTACTACTATATATTATCTATAATCTACTATACATGATTATATATCTACTAATAATATAATGACTAAAATGTATTCAGTGATGACTATGAAACTGGAGTGTCACTTGGTGGTTCACTGGTGAAGAATTGAAGTATGGGAGTCTGAGAGTACTCAGGCGAAGAGAAGAGTACTATGGTCTCCATACTGACTTGTGTTTAGTAGAGTCTAAGATTAGAGGATATTTAATTTTAGTCTATTAAAATTAGCTGAGGTTCTTCTTCAGTAAACAGTGAAGCTCTTTTGTAAGTCGCTCTGGAGAAGAGCGTCTGCTAAATGCCGTAAATGTGAATGTAATCAAAGTAATTTTTTTAGTAAATATGAGTGAAGTGGATTTCCTTTAATGTAGAGACTAACGATACTTTAAGATCAGTCTCGACTTTTAAACCTGATCAGTTAAACAGTAATTCTGTAATTCAACCATTTAATCTGATCATTTTTAGAGGCTGAACGTCTGGAATCGTACAGTCTGAGAGATTTAGGAAACATTCAAGATCATATTTATTTGAGAAAAGCAGTAATTCGTCAATTTTTCTTCGAGTTAAGAGTTTTTTCTTTAGGACGAAGCGACGACCTACGAAAAAAAATCTTCATTAAGATGCTGCTGTGAGTCCGGCTCCTGGTTCTGTATTGGCTGTGCCCTAATTTGAGCGCTACATTGTGATGAATGAGGGCTGAATTGAAATTCAGTGTGCGAGAGAGATACAGAGAAAGAGCGCGAGAGCTGATCAGTGTTAAAGTAGATGTACGATGCTGTAGGATTTGTATTTGAACCTGCTCGCGCTCCTCCTTTCTCTGAGCGATGGCTATTAGAACCCTGCTCTGTGTTCTCCAGTCACCTTACGTTCCCCCTCAGGCCTCCTCAGGAGGGCTTGCGCCACTGTTAATCAGCAGCTCATTCTTCCTTCCAGTGTGAGCGCTTTGAACCATCTGAAGCCGTCACATAATGCATTATCAGTTCGACTTAATTACATGTACATATGCTAATGACCCATACCCTCGCCATGAATGGCGCTACTTGGCACACATACATCTTGTTGTAGAACTTGTCTGAATGTAGGGAGTAAAAAATGGGTGCGCAGGGTAGCGTCTCCTGTGATAAATGGATTTTCATGCCTCTAGATTTCCATGCAATCAATTACTTTATCATGAGACTTTCTTTTTCGGGCGCAGACATCTGCTGTGCTCTCTCTTTCTGTGGAATTAGAAATGGAGTTGAGGTGGCGGTGGGGTTTGGGGGGGGGGGGGGGCAGGGTGCTTAGACTGGTGACTGATCTTGACTGGCTGACCAGTAAAGCAGACAGAGGAACTGGAGTGTTTGTCAAACTGCCTTTAAGCGCAATCCAGAATACAAAATAATTAAGAGACCATTTATTATTTTTATTAAATGTGCTTAAATCTTAAGTTGTTTTATTCCAGATATATTTCCTCAAACAGAGCTGGGTTCTGCTGAATCTACAGACAATGAACAGCATAACGTCACAACAGCAGTGTGAAAGACTAGTGGAGAGCCGGCCGAGACATGAGAGCTGTGATTGGCCGTCGAGGTTATTATTATTTCACCATAGTGATTCTGAATGCTCTCAGAGTTCAGATATTAGCACTGTGATTAAATCTAAATAATAACTTCTTTACTTTATAATTAATATAATCAATTATTCGCATTATCTGAGCAGTTGTCATTTCTGCAAATAAATAGTACTATTTTTATTTGGAATTTAGAGGAAATGTTGTCCATGGTTTATAAAATACAAGCAAATGTTAATTTCCCTTAAACACACTGCCTAGATATAGCAAAACCAGAGAAACTGATCATGTAGGGTGGGCTCTTCTCTGTATATATAAACACACACACACATTAACCCGTTAACACACTGGATTAATCTGCAAACTTTAACATGGTAACCTTTTTTAACGCAAATTTATCATCTCAGATACTTTATTGATCCTGAAGGAATTTTAGCAGACAGTAGCAGTTACACAAGACAGCACAGTAATATAATACACTAATAAGGATTAATAAAGATAGATAAAAATAGAAATAAAAAGAATTAGGAAATATACTTATATATTCCTTATATACTTATATACTTACTAGTTACTGTATATATACTGTATATACACACTAGATACTTATACAGTAACTAGTAAGTATATAAGGCCGAGACATGATATATATATATATATATATATATATCCTCCTGATTCTGAAATAAAGTTTGTTACAAATACAAGGAATTTTACTTTGAGAGCAACACGTATGACATGTAACAAACAAACAGACTGTTAATAAATAAAGCTGAGCATTACACTGAGAGAGAAACACTAAATAATGAATAGAATAAGAACAATAAGTTAAGATGTATATAAAAAAAGAAGCAAAAACCAGAGTATAATGTACAGATATAAACATTTCCCAAATATTAACATCTGCACAGCTGTGCAAATAACCGTAGTGTAAATGTAAATGCATGGTGTATATCAGTACTGTGCTGCAGGCAAGTCCAGATTGGTTCAGTGAGGTTTAGAAGCTCAGTTCAGTTATAGATTAGGTTTATAAATTAGGTTTATAGATTAGGGTGTGAGACGTGGCCGCTGTGGTTTAGGAGTGCTACAGCTGTCAGTGTGTCGTGTTGTGCTTTCTGTCCTCTATTATAATAAAAACCACCCTGGACAGGCTTAACTTCCAAACCTCCGGACGCTGGCGTGTCGTTCTTCTGATCAGTTATTGTGGTACGGGCGGTTTTGTCTACTCACGCTGTTAAACTCAAGGACGCCGCAGCACTAGACCACTGCAGCTCACCAGTGCTTTACTGCGGCTCTGTAAAAGCCCAGTTGACCCGGGGCTGAGTACACCACTGAGGCGCGGTGTATTACTGGCTGCTGTGCTCCAGCTGAACATGCTTCAGTGCAGTGGGACCGGGAGGGGTGACCTTACTGGAATACGGGTGCAGTGCACAGGCAGCAGAAATTTCAGAGGCTAATGTGGTTCGATAGCGGATTGATTAGGAAAGGCGTCTCAGCTGCCCTTCTGTAACTGTGTGTGTGTGTGTGTGTGTGTGTGTGTGTGTGTGTGTGTGTGTGTGTGTGTGTTGTGGCGATTCTCAGGGCTACCTGCCTGCCAACGCAGAGCGCAGAGCCAGCACGTTGCAGAGGAAGAGGCAGGAGTACTTTGGCTTCATTGAGCAATACTACGACTCCCGCAATGACGAGCATCACCAGGACACCTACAGACAGGTAACACCACACCTCCACTCCGGCTTCCTCTTCTGACTTTCACTGCAGGACGTGTCCCGCGGCCCAGAGAACAAAACTAATTCCCTGTTTGAGATGGAAACCCATTTTTTATATTTTTTTTGGTTCATATATTAAACAATATTAATGTTCAAATCTAATATGTTTAGACTGGAATAAGTTGCATACATAAAATACTGCCCAGAAGTTTGGAATCAGTTGTTTCATATACAATAATAACATATATAGATTTACATGTGATATTGTTTATTAAGTATTACAAGCATTTGGGTGCAACGTTAGGTTTTAAATGATAAAAAAAAGCTGTAATTATATATTTATAGGTATTTATTTATTTATAATTCATACTGATTATTTCTCAGTGCTGTAGAGATTTCTGAGTTATTGTATTTATTTACTGTTCATCATTCTGGACTCCTAATATTTTATAATTAGTGTATTAGTATAATTATAAACAGCGTTTTGTCCTCTAACAGTTATTTAAAAACTCTAGTCCCAAACTTTTGAATGGTGCTCTATAGCACTGGCTGTTTAGCCATTCACATACACCCTTAAAAATAAAGGTGCTACAAAGGGTTCTGTGAGCTGTACTATAGGAGATCCTCATAGGAGACTTTCATATCCTGAACGTCATCCTAAAGGTCCACTGTCTCATCTCTGTGTGGACCCTGAAGTGGTTCTTCTATGGTGTCTCTTATAGACCCCTGTAAGACCTTTAATTTAGGGTACTGTAGCAAAATGGGCTCCTACAGTGTTACCAAACATGGGCGTCGTTTCTACCTTAAGAGGCTATACCTTCAGACTATATATGGGTGTGTGTGTGTGTGTGTGTGTGTGTGTGTGTGTGTGTGTGTGTGTGTGTGTCCCTTTTTTCTTACCTTCATTCACTCAGTCTCTCTCTCTCTCTCTCTCTCTCTCTCTCTCTCTCTCTCTCACTCTCACACTCACACTCACACTCACACACACACACACACAACACTGGCCTTTTTCCCTTTTTGCTGACCGTAGAACAGCACCCCAGCTCCATATCAGCCCTGCAGGCTCAGCGAGGGTCCCCGTCCCCCTGCTCGCTCTCTCACACCTTCTACAGCATACCTGCCGTCCCCTCGCCCTAGTGGCGCTGCTAGTGTACCATGCCCCAGTGGTGTTCATAGCCCAGCAGGGCTGCACAGTGTAACGCTTGTTAATTGCTGTTGCTGTTTTCACAAACCTGCTCTGTGCAATACTGCTGAAGACCACCTGAAAAGTTTAGGCTTTAATGTAGATCATTTAGAAAAGGAAAATCATATATATATATATATATATACACACACATAGAGTACAATAGGTAAGAACATTTCTAAAATTCTAAAATTTGTATCATTTTATTGCATAATTATTTTAAATAAACTATCTATCTATTTATATAAATAAAATACAGATAGGTAAAATAGGTAAGAAATTTTTTAGAAATTCTAGATTTTGGATTATATTATCATTTTATTGCATAATTACTTTAAACAAACCGTATGTATATATAAATGTAAAATAGATAAGAAAGGCCTTTTGAAAATCTAGAATTTGTATCATTTTATTGCATAATTATTTTAAATAAACTATCTATCTATTTAGATAAAATACAGATAGGTAAAATTGGTAAGAATTTTTTTTAAATTCTAGAATTTGTATTATATTATTTTATTGCATAATTAGTTCAAAAAACTATATATATATAAAACTACTTTTTTATGGTAAGTAGAGGACATGAGGTCGTCTGCTTTAGTTTTATACTGAAATGGTTCTAGCTGAGTGCTAGTGTCCTAATTCTGTCACATGACTGTAGCAGTATACATAGGGCGGGGCGATATGGCGAAAACACTCGATTATGATATTTTCACGATACGCAATATTTATCACGCTGCTTGTAATTAAAGATTAAAAACATTAGCAGTAGCAACAGATTCCTAATTCTTAAGTCTAATCTAAATCACTGTTGAACAGAAACAGCATGGAATTAGCCAGTTATTCAACACACAGCTTCAGAATGTATGTAGTAGCATTATCAGTGTATGCGGTGTTATGAGGTTAATGAGAAGGTGTTAGCAGTAGTGTTTATGACTAAATGCCCTGAGGTCCAGACACACGGAGAATAGCACAGTGTGAGAGAGTGTGGATCTGGCACAGCGTCGATCCCTCCCCCTCTCTGCCCTAAAATAAAAGAAAAAGTAGTTTAATTTAGGGAAACTTTGTCGACTCTGTGAACTTCTCCCCGACGCTTCCTTTTTATTACACTAGTTGTCACAGGCGGAGGAGCAGAGGAGCCTGCAGGGATACGGCCCCTGACTGGCTTCTCCCAGCGAAGGCTCTGCTCCTGCATCGCAGGGGTGAGGCCTACTGCTGGGAGAGGGCAATTAGCTGCGCTCTCGCTGAGCGGGAGTGATGGCAGGCGCCCTTGCTCCTCGCCACGTTCACACAGGTGTCGGCCTGGTAGAGCTACAGGCTGACACTTCCTACAATGAGAGACACCTCTGATGAAGGTTCAGAGGAAGCCTTCACTGATTTGTTCAGGAATTCAGAGAGAACACAAATCCCCGCTCGCGTAAAGCCGGTGATGGGCTTTGGTGGTGGTTGTTTTGTATTTGTGTGTGTGTGTGTGTGTGTGTGTGTGTGTAAGTTACACAATAAAGCCTTAATTTAGTACAGCGGGGGTCCAGGTTTTTTTTTTTTTTAGACAAGTGAGGAAGTGAGTCCAGG